>NW_001849309.1:39445-64389 GCF_000209065.1 Trypanosoma cruzi | reverse complement strand
GGGATAAGCAAAAATAAAATAAAATATAAGAAGTCCATCAAATACTTAAGGCACAAGACGTTTATATTATACCACTGCCTTTCTCGGTGTGTATAATGAGGCTGGCATGAATATTATAATCTTCTCCACCATCTAATCGGTCACGTCATGTCGCAACCATAGGGAAGGGAAGCAGAGAAACTTATAGGACTGCCAAAGGACATTGTACAGCAGAAACAAGTGAGATTTCTTGTTCCCCCTTTTCCGCCTCATCTCCGCTCCGGTAAACAAGTATTATTTCCCAACAACCTGTTTTCTGTGCACCTACTCAGACAGTTACATGCGATGCCTCCATATATTTTAAAAATTGTTTCGTGGTGATGTACGGCACTAGGACTAAATCCCCACAATTCATTCCGTCCATCATGCCGATGTTTTCTTTGCATCCCATCACCTCTGTTTGGTAGATGCGTCGCATGCGTTCCTTAAAGTCGTTAAACCCCATGCCACTCACCACATCACGCAGTGTGTTTAGTGCTTTCTGGTACGAGTACTCCGTAAACTCCTTGCCCTTCTCTGTGTCCACCACAACCACTGGCGGTGTTGACACCGTCTTTATCCTCGACACTACCCCGCGAGACGGTACGACGGTCTCAGACATCATGTTGTCACCCGAAGGTTTTATACTCCGCATTGGTTTCCCGACAATGACGTCACCAAAACACTGCTCCAGCAAAAGACAAATACCTTCCTTCAGCACAAAAGGCATACCAAGAGTATTCCCCACCCAGTGGTGTGCAAGTTCATGCACAATAAGCATCACTCTACTGACCTCATGTGTTCCGTTTGCCTCCGTCATGGGACGCCGGACTGTCCCTCTCACAGTGCCATTGCGGGAAAAGGATCGGTAAATGGCCTCATTGAGAAAAATGCAGCAGTGATGCTCCATGCCTGATATGTACGGCATCGTAGGAGCGACAACAATCGTAAGGACATCCTCCTGCCACTCAAACTCATTTGAAAAGGGCATCTGCTGCAAAGGAAGGGGTGAGGCAAAAAAATCTTCTAAGAGGTTTACAGCCTCCCGAACGGTGTCGGCAATTTGCCTGAGTGTATCCAATGTCACCCCACTCAATGTGGCTGCCAAAACTCGCAACGGTACCATTTTTTCTACAGTGTTGTGGCTCGAGTTTCGGCCTTCCGCACCGGGCGTGAACGGCCCACGGAGAAAAAGAGTTTCCTCCACCACTTGCACGGAACTACTAAAGGCGGCAAAGGCCAACACGTAGGCGGGTAAAGGACCCACAGAAGAAAAGGTGTGTTGCGTCCCCTTCTGACCCATCGCCTTCTCTGACAGCTTTGCGGTGTTACTCACCACCACACTGTAGCTTGAGGGCAATTGCAGTGACTGCAGATGCCAGATGAGGCGGTAGCACTGAGAATCGTCCGGGCATGGAAAGGCAAGACGGGCCAAGGCGACTTCAAAGTGGGTAAGGAGCACACCGTAATTTGCCGCCGCCGTCTTCACAATTTCCGGGTTGTCATTCACGTAAATGCCTCCTTGATCCCACCCCTGGATGCTACCGGTAAAGGCAATCTCCAACGTGACGATGGAGCCGGCAGGCATGCGTTCAGCTCCCTCAAAGAAGACATGTTTCGACCCCGGATCTGAACGACCTTGCTGCTTATCGTGCGAATCATGAGTCCCTTGGCGCTCGGTGTCATTGGCATCGTGAACTTTGCTCTTCGTCTTCTTTCCGCGTGGATTCCCCCCCTTTGATGTGACGCTGTGTTGCTCACCGCTTTCCGCCCCACCGTTGTCGTCCTTATCAAAGTCACTCTCCACAACTTTCAGCACCTTTAAGGTTTCCGCATCGTTGTACTGCTGATGCACTTTAATGGAGTGCAGAACGAGAGGCCTGGCCTTTGGAAATGCGTGCGTGGAGGCCGTAATGGCATGAAAGTGTAGTCCGTCTTTATTTTCCACCCGAAGTGCAGGAAACTCCTCGTGCGTTGTCGCGGAGGAAAATAAACGACGCACATATCGAATAGTAGATCTTCCACTGTATACATCACCCGCCAACAAAAGGGCGCGGCCGTCATCACGCTGAGAAGCGGACTGCACAAAATTCAGCTGCAGGGTGCAGTGCGTTGGGTGCCAATATTGCATGGAGGCTCACGGCTACGGATATGACCCACACACCAACAGCCACGCAAAAAAAGAAAAAAAAAATAATAATAAAATAAAATATATAATATAAAAGGAGAAAAGAAGGAAGTAAGATTCAATAAAAACCACAGTCAATCGTTATACATTAATGTGCATGCATGTATACTGTGGGAGGTGCGTGGCCATCCCCACACATCGTCTCCACTGCAATGAGGGTCTCAAAGTAATCAGCAGCCACGTCGTATGCAGAAACGACGGTTTACGCCACAAGCACCACATAGGCCCCTCCAGTTGCACGCAAAAAAAAAAAAAAAAAAATAAATAAATAAATAAAAGAGAAAGTCCTCCCAGTAGTTTCATCGTCGCACCCAAACGCATGGGGTGATTGAAGTGAATAAATGGAAAAGACGTCACTCGCCCTCTCGTGCGGATGCCACAGTACTCACCTCCCAGACACAAACACACACATACAAAAAAAAAATAATTGTGCCAGTAACACGAGGGTAAAAGAAATGCCAGTGTCACAAGTGCCATGCTGAAAAATTGAAGCCGTCGTGTAAAAATCAGCGCGTGTGCGTGCGGCTGTTGGCAGTGGTGGAAAAGAGCGCTGCCACACGGCAGGAGGAGCCTCGCCGCAACCGCCTGCACAACAACCCGGTCACAGTGTGACGAGAATATAAAAAAAAAAAAGTGTGCCCCGCGTTGCGATGGCCGTCGTCAGCATGAAGATTAACGCGTCACTCCATCACATAAGGCATCAAGACACTACGAAGAACAGAAGTCCAACACAAATCCCTCATCCCCTCCCCTCCCCCCCGACACGATTCACCTTTTCCCTCCTGCTTGCACTGCGGACTGACGGTCAGTCACCCCACAAACACCCCTCCTGAATGCAGTATACATGTATGTATGTATGTATGTATGTATCTACGCACCATCCAAAAGGAAAGTAAATAAAATATAAGAGAGAGAGAGAAAAAGAAAAAAAAGTGAGTCGAAAGAGTGTGAGTGTTTTCTCAACATGAGCAGCAGTGAAGGAAACAGAAAGACACACACGCTTACGGTTATACATGCGAAATCCAACGCCTTTACTTTATTCCGTTTAAGACGAAAAAAAAAAAAAAAAAAAAAAGTAAAATTCGTATCATTTCTACGCCTATGCGGGTGGTAAAAAGATGGCGAGAGACGGTGCTATAAAGTCTGGTAAAAGGGACACGTGACCATCCCGTTCCGCCTGCCTGACGCGGTCCATCTTCTCTGCTCCACTCAGCACAAGCATCGTCTTACATCCAGCGGCATTTCCAAACGCGATATCCGTTGTCAGCCTGTCCCCCACCATCAGGCACTGCTGGGGATCCGTGATTCCCTCAGCCTCAAAGAGAACCTTCGCCATGTCCACATGCGGTTTGCCGCATACAAAGTCAGGAGAACGCCCAGAAACAGTACGCAGGGCGCTGACCATCCCACCAGCACCCGGGAGTAGCAGGGAGTCTTCACCAACTGGTATTTGAGGATCCTCGTTTGTGGCAATAAAGTACGTGGGTGTAGATGACGACGTGCCCGCTGGCTGCGCTGCAGGCCGCTCCTGTAAACAGAGGGAAGCGTACGCGAGCTTGAGCATATTAAAATGCATATCAAGCCCCACCACCACCGCAGCAGGCGATAAATCAGAAATTGAGATACCGCCCGCTGCATGGCCCGTTGCTGCTATCCCACAGGAAGTGGCGGACGATTGGAGTGGCGCTGGAAGGACGCGTTGCTTCCACGCAGACGCCACAACGTGTGCGTCGTAGCCGCCACACTTTTCCGCGTCATGCAGCTCCATCCCGTAGGCAATGTATCCAGGTGCCAATACACACCGCATCTCCTCGTGAAGCCCCTCCTCACCGATAACAAATATATTCCTCTCCACCAGTGGCCTGTCCGACCCTGTGCTCTTCTCTGCAGTGAACAAACTTTGAAGCCGCAGCGCCGCCGCAAAGCCGCTGTTGTACACCTCGCCCTCCCGTACCCCTTGAATGCCTCGCCGCTGAAACTCCCGCGCCAGACCAGCACGAGAAATGCTGGCGTTATTCGTAAGAAAACGAATTTGCTTCTCACGTGAGCGAAGGTACGACAGTGTCTCTGGAATATTGGGCAACACATGCTTCCCGGCCCACAACACACCGTCCACGTCAAGAAGAACGTACCGTACAGAAGCCAAAAGCTCCGCCGCCTCCCCCGCCGTGAGAATTGTCCGAGTGCTCATCCCCTCCTCCTCCTCCTCCTCCTCACAAACACACAAACACTCCCTTTTGTTTATTCCTTCAGATCTCCGCTGCGATGCCCACAGACATGAGAAAAAACACCATCACCGGCAGGAAACGCACACAAATAAACAAACAAACAAAAAAAAAAAAAAAGGAAAAGAAGGAAAAAAGCAAAAAAAAAAGATCAATCAACAAAAAAAACAATCAAATAAACAAAAAAAAAAAGGAGAAATAAACTCAGAAAAGAAAAATTCGATGACGGCGAGTAAAAAAAAAAAGAATGAAAACAAAATCACAACAACGTTACGACATCAATCAGAAGTAAAACATCCAAAAAAAAAAAAAAAGGAGAATAAATAATAATAATAATAAAACAAAAAAAAAAACAAACACTACGCCGCTTACATCGCAGGAATGGGGAGAAATGCCTATTCGCGTCTCCATCGCGGAGAGGTGCACCCACACACAAAGTGGAGGCGCAGCACCTCTTTTTTTTTTTTTTTTTTTTTTCGTCGCTCTCGTCCCGTGCTTCCAAACAAACAAACAAAAACATATTCCACTCGGTGTATATGTGGGAGAGGGGTGGAGGGCGGTACTGCCACCACGCCGCTTCTTTCCCCCCTCCCCATGCTGAGGTGCGCGCAGTGGCGGTTAAAAAAAAAAAAAAAGAAAAAAAAAAAAAAGAAAGAGAAGTCTCAATATACAAACAAACACAAAAAAAAAAAAAAAGCAAAGGCCTCTTCAGTAAAAAACCGTTAAAAACATTTCAAAAGCCGCCTGCTCACCGTCAGTCTCGGAAGGAGCAAAAAGGGGCGGGCGGAAATAAAAGAAGAGACGTAAAGAGACACAGAATACACACGCACACACACAGAGAGAGAAAGAGAGAGAATAGCAATAGGATTTTTGCCAAAGACATCGTCACAAACACACACATACCCCTCCCCTCCTGTCGTGCTCTCAAGAACAACTGGCCCACGGAGAAGGTGCGTGCATTGACCAGGAGTCCCCACATCATTGACGACGCTCACAGATCTCCATTTCTCCCAGGAGCGATCGAACATGACATCTTACATCCCTTTTAGGCAAACAAGGAAAGTCAAACTAAATAAAAAGCTAAACTTGATATAACTTTATCAACAAAAAAAATTTATTAAATCACACTCCACAAAAACACCTACAAACGCGCACACACATTCCCTCTGGTCTCTGGTATAAGAAAAGCAATGTGGCTCTTTGTCATTCATACATCCTCGGAGGTTCGTAGTAAAAGCAAAGACCGTTTTCTTTTTCTCCCCCTCCACTCCCCCCTTTTTTTTACCAGCGCCATACAGAGGCATGGTAGATCTCATTCCCGCACTGTCTGTAAATGGCAGCGCCACCACCATCGCCTGCAAAGATGTGCACGGCCCCATCATTACCTCCCCCCCAGAAAAAAAAAGGAAGGCCCCGATATGAGAATTAAAGGAAGTGCGTTTCATTCCTTTTTTCCCTCCTCCTCGCTCACTGCCAATTCTTGGGGTCTTCCACAGTAATTTGATGTCGGTTCCACGGAATTGTTCTTGCTGATATAAACGGACGAGCCGTAGACGGCCGCCGATGGTCGCCGCACGTAAAGCTTCCGCACCGAATTGGTTGAGGTGTCGTAAATTTCCTTCGGCAGGCGAAACGTACGCGGTTGACTGGGCTGCGGGAGCAAATTCGCGCCTCCCTCACCACTCTGCGGAACTCGCACTTCGTCGCTCTCGCCACGGAGGGCGACGGCATCAACTGTCAACTCCCCCGAATCCCCCTCTTTCGTGGCCGAAAGGAGGCTTAAAGACGGCGACAACGAGCGCACACGCGTCAAAACGACACTCGCGTTTTCAAGAATACTGCGGTTGTCCTCTCCGACCAGCAGCGCCCCTTCCACATCCCCGCCGGTGACGTTTTGTGGCACCGCCTCCACTTCGGGATAATGCCGTCTTCTTCTGGACTCTATGGCCGCCATCCTGCGTCTCCTCCAAAAGACGCTCCATACGATGCATAAAATCATGAAGAGTACAGCAACGACAAAAATGCTACCAAGCACAATGGCCATTGCTGTGTCGCTACCTCTTTCTGTATTTTCCGAGGGAGGGTCGCTAGGAGGCAAGTTCATTCCCTACAAACCGTGGAGGAAAGGAAGATACACGCCCCACTGCCACTTTTCTCTTTTCTTCCTTGCCGTCGGGCACAGCCTGAATGACCGACACAACAGACACACACATACACACATACACACA
The DNA here is from genome assembly GCF_000209065.1 of Trypanosoma cruzi. Classification (NCBI taxonomy): domain Eukaryota; phylum Euglenozoa; class Kinetoplastea; order Trypanosomatida; family Trypanosomatidae; genus Trypanosoma; species Trypanosoma cruzi. The sequence goes on along the minus strand of NW_001849309.1, from coordinate 57,730 downwards.
TACAGTTGCGTGTTGACAACACCAGCCACCAGAGAAGGGCGTGGAAAAAGAAAAAGAAAAAAATATATATAAGTATATAAAAGGTAGACACAACCACAAAATCAATGGGCACAAAAAGCAGCAGGCCTTTCACTCCACCCACAACCGGTGGCCAAAAACCCCCCTCTCAAACTCCATTTCTCTCCCTTTCTTCTATTCTTCTCACCATCCTGCAGACACGCACTTCATTTCTCCCAATTTCCCCCCCTGCCCTCCCCGACTCTTTCAAGCACGTAGAATATTCAATGCCCCCTTTTTTTTTATCCCGTAGTCATGTGTTCTCCTCTTCTGCAACAGACGCCCAACTTTCCCTCCTCTCTCTTCATCATAACAACTCCCACGGGTCAATTAAACCTCTCGCCATGCGGAGAGAAAAAGAAAAGGAAAGAAAAGAGGGAAGGAACGAAAACGTGAAAAATAAACCTCCAAACAACAACAACAACAACAACAACAACAAACAAAAAAAGCAAGCATGAATAAAAGGCTAAATGTCATGCGTGAAGAATTAATGTGCAAGCAACAATATTAAAAAAGAATTAAGTTTTTTTCGCCTTTTTAGACCTTCAGCTGCTATATATATATTCTCTTTTGTGTCCGTGGGGTTTACTTTTTCTCAGGTCCGATGATTTCCTCTCATTTCCTCTCTCATTTCCCTCTGGGCGTCATTCAACCCACAGCACGCCGCAAATTGTTTAAGTTTCTTTTCCGTCCGGTTGTCCCCCACCGCCTCTTCGTGTTAGCCTCCTTTACAAACTTCCCAGAATGTGGCCAAAGGCGGCGTTATTGCCATGCTCCTCCCTGAAGTACTCGCGAAGCTGGGGTTGGCTGCGCAATGCCTGAATGAGCACCTTCTCCGGCAAGTTAACAAGAAAGCTGCTGCACTCCCGGTAGTGCTCCTCCGCAAACAACAAGACACCACGCCAGAGCTTCGTGTCCTTCTCCCACGTGGCATCCTTCGCAAGCGGCAAAAGCACCACATGATGGACAAAGCGAACAAGGTCCGCGTGTGGCCGTTGGGCGTGGATTTTGCAAGCAAGGATCAAAGTTACCATCAGCTGCGGGGGAACAGACGACACATTGCTAATAATACCGCTGCTGCCGCTGCCACTGCCACCACCACCGCCAAGCTGTTGCATCACTTGACGCACCGCGCTCTTAATTTCCTCGGGTCCGTACAAAAACTCTGTCGTGGTGCCATCAAAGGTTCGTGTAAGTTTCAAGAGCACGGCAATGACCCTTTTCGTTGTGAGCGGACTAATGGTAAGATATTCTGCTATTGGCTTCGGTCCTGCAGCCTCCTCTGTAGCTGCCGTGGAAGAAAAGCCGGCACCCAAAATACCGCGTAATTCTTCTCGTCCCGCGCTTGCAGACAACGTTGAATTTTTGCCCGCCGCCACTTGAGAATCCGCAGCATGTGACTCGTGTGAGGCGGAGTGCAAGTAGACAAGAAGGTCTGTTCGTGAAAGACCACGAGCAATACCATCGGAGAAGTGCACGGGCGAACGCACAAGAACCTCTCTCACAACGTCTCGAATAAATGCGTCCAGTTCTTCACTATTCATTCGTGTTACTTCTGCAGTCGCATTCATTCCCGCATCGGAACCCAACTGTTGCTGTTGCTGAAGCTGGAACTGAAGCTGCAGCTGCACAAAGTGTAAGAATGAACGAAGATAAGTTCGCCTCAGTTCCTCCGCACTAATAAGACTGAAAAAGGGAGAAATAAACCGCACATCGTGTAGAGGCACCGTGGCATCTCCTACACCACCGGCAGAGGAAGAGGGATGGTACATTTGTGGGATCTCACTGCTCTCGTACATTACCCGTGCGTGCCCCAGCAACGCCAAGGCAGTCTGCTCCAGCTGTGATGCCGATGACTCAGTCGCCTGTCCCATCGCCCGCAACTCTGAACAAACAGCCCACAGTATCTTCTGTACCAGCACAGTGGCATCGCTACTGTGCCGGCGAAGGTACGGCATCACGTTGGACATAAACGACATCGCATCCACCCGGAATAGACGTTGACACATACGGCGCACATCCACATGCTCCGCAAGGAGATGCATCATGGCTTCATTTTGACGCTCCACACATTCCTTGAAAACGGCGAGCAGCGCAGGGAAGAGTTCTTTGGGCTGACGTGCACATAACATAAGGAAAGGGCCAAGATGGCGATCCAACGCGTCTGCAAGCTTCCGCATTTCCTTATCGCGGAGGAAGGCGGTGCCGCCTTCATCGTGGCTCGTGTTTGCACCCTCCATTTTCGCCACAGGGTTTACTGCAGCAGCAATCAATGTCGTTGAGGAAGGAAGCTTCGTGACAGGTATGGCTGCCATTTGCCGCTTGGCGTAACGAACCAGCAGTGTCTCTGCATTCGTGTCAATGACACGGCGACCGTCCGCTCCTGTAGCGGATAGAAGCTCGCCAAGCTTTGTCACGGCGAGTCGTCGCTGGTACTCATTGCGCGCAGCGGCCAGATGCAAAAGGCTGTTCACGGCGTAGCGACGATACACCGTCCGCTTAAGTGCAAGGCTTTTGAGAAGCCACATGCCCAACAGACAACGTGACTTTTCTGTAGAGAGGCAGTACTGTTTATGTATGTAATGCCAAACGTAGCGGGTGATGCAGGGACATTGTAGCAGGACGTCAAGAAGAAGTGCCGGTAGTTCCGCCTCCGTCACTAACTCCACAACACGACAGAGGAAGTAGCTGTATATACACGGTGACTGCGTTGTATCCTCACGAAAAAAGTGCGACACGCCGTTTTCTACCCCTTCCTCTCCAGTTTCCTCATCTTTCATCTGTACCGTCGTCTCCTCGTCCCGCAGACGTTTGCGGTTATTCAACCCACCAGCAGCATCATGCGTCGTGGATTGCAGCCACTCCACGGGGTTCTCGGTGTCAATCGTAAAGGCAGCGTGAGACCGCAACTTCATGGAAGAGCCCGGGAGTTGTAATTCCGCCTCTGTCATGGAGTTCGTGGCAGTCAAAAACGCAAAGGCGGTTGTGCCCCGCTCCAGCACAGGTGCCTGTAAGGAAAAGAGCGTAAATAACACCTGCATTGCGAGTTGGTACGCCGAATGAAGTGGCAAAGGCGCCTTTTTGTCATGAGCGCGACGGGAAAATTCTTTGCGGAGACGCACACACACAGCGTCCACTGCGGCATCTATCATCGACGGCGGAAGTTGCACCAGTGCTCGCGCAATGAGAGCCTGCGCCTCAAGCACGCGACTTTCCGTCTCCTCTAAAAATGCGTCGTAAGCATCGAGGAGTGAGAAAAAGGCCGAGCGCAGCACCATTGCTAGTGCCGACTCGCTCTCAAGCAGATGTGTGCCCTTTGCGTACAGGGCCGTGCTCTCCTTGAGGTGCTCCAGTAGCCGCCCTACTGGAATGCCTTCCACTCCCTGCTGCTCAATACGACGTTGTCGCAAGATCTCCTCCCGCTGCGCCCGCTTTGCCGCTTCGTACTGCATCCGCTCCAGCCCCTGTGTGTGAAGGGCCTGGATCGCCTGCTCCGTCATGATGTCCATTTGACGCACGCTCAGAAGCACCATTTCCACAAGCGCATTCACAGACACGGGGCCGACGGTGCTTTGCAACAGGGCCTCTCTGCTACCGCCACCACCGCCGTCGCCCTGCAGGAGTGTCGTGTCGTCGAGGTCGCCAAGGTCGGCGGTGACGCCGTCGTTCGCCGTTGTTTCCTCATGCGGCGCTTCTAAAATCTGCTCACATTCCCTAAGACGCAAAGAAAAGGCGTCGGATGAGGAAGATGATGACATCGCCGCCACCTCCCACGCTTTCCTCCAGGCCGCGTCCTTAATACTAGTATTAGTACTACCACTACCGTTATTATTGTTAGTAGCATCATTGTTATTTTCATCGTTCAGTGCAGTTTCACACTCACGCCGCATGCGCATAAGTTGAAATGGATCCTCCATTTCCATACTCCCGCCAAACGCGTTAAGAGCCGCCACAACCGCGTTCCCCATCGATGGAAACAAATGTAGGTGTAGCCGCACCACCGACAGCAGGCGCCGCACTGCCCATTGAACCCCCGCCGTGCGCAACACATCAACCGCGAGAGAGCTTTTCTCGATAGAACCGGCCGCAGATTCCATCGAATGCTGCTGCTGCAGCACCAAATATTGCTGGAGGGCGCCAAGAACACGCGTCACTGCAAGGCGCGCTGCAGCAATAAGCGGTGTTTCTGCGAATTTTTTCTCAAGAACATCGTGAGGCGTCACGTGGCATGCGCAGCGCCACAAAATTTCCTCCAGCACGCGCAACGCGCTCGTCAACACGAGCGGAGAGACCGTCGTCCCTGCATGCGGACGTATGGACGCGGAAGCTTTCTCGCTACTCCCCCCAGTGGCAGATGACCGAACCGCATCCACCGCCGTTCTCAGTGGTGACAGAATGCCCTCCACCGCCTGCCGCACCGCCAAATTCACATCTTCTCCTTCTTTCCCAGGCGCTTCCGTCACCGTGTCTTTTGTATCGGCTCGCGTTGCTGCTGCCTGCATGAGTGATAATAGCAATGTACGCAGACAGTCGATAATACCCAACTGCATACCTATACTGCCTTCACACGTAGACGAATCGGCGGGAAGGGTCGCAAGACGTTTGGCCATCATGACTCGCAACGTCTGCAGTTCACTGCAGAGCGACTCCACCGTTGACGCATCAACCGACAAATCGTAACCAACAGCACCGTACACAATGGGGACGGTCTGCTGAAAGAATAGCGTGACGGCTTCAGTAAAGATACAAAAGAGTTTGGTGTCGTCTACCGTTGACAACTCGTTGAAAAACAAGGCAAGAAGAATGTAATCGTCCGCCGTAAGTTGCCAGCGGTTCATGCCGTCGTTATCACTTGAGGACGGCCCCGCATGACGGAGACAACACCCAATGGCCTTCATGAGTGCTGGCTGGTACACCGCATGGAGGCGGTCAGCGGCGTAGTAGGCATCCATCAGTGCAGCGAGCAACTCCCTCCCTTCTTCCGAAGTGCGTGCTGCGGCAATGGCATCATGCATGGCAACAAAATTCACCAACTTCATATCGTCCGCCTCCCTCGCTGATGTAAGAAATAAATCCATCCTTTTCTCCCGTTCCCGTCCCTTCTCTCTTCCCCAGTCGACTCGTACCTCTCTCTCAATAAGGCTTCACGTATATATATATATATGTATCCTCTCCTGTTGTGGAACAAATGCGTCCATCAAAGGAGCAAACAAACAAACAAACAAAAAAGAAAAAAAGATGGAGCGCAAGCTTAAAGAAACGCACAAGTGTGCAGCAGTGGTAAATGTAAAAACATGACATCTCCACAGGCGTGGGGGTGGTGGTGGTAAATGCACCAATTGTTTGTTGTGGCACTGCGTGGGAAATGGAGGTCAAATGCGGAGGATTAAGAAATAACACCATAAAAAAAAAAAAAGAAAAACAGTTAACACAACCCAAATGGATTGTCTTTCTCGTTCGATTTCGATAAAAGAGAGGCTCTCATCTTGTCCCATTCCCAACGACAACATCAATACATGTGGCAAGACACACACACATGCACGCACATGCACACTCTCTCACAAAATAACAACAACAACAACAACGAACGCTCTAATCTTACCACCAGAAATAAATAGGCCCATCAAAAGGCAGGCAGGCAAGAAAAATAAAAAACAACAAATAAACACACAAAAAAAAGAAGTTCATTTAACTTCGCACGTTCTTCTCCCTCTTTTCCTCTCCCTATCCTTGCATGCGGACATAAATATATTTAGTTTTCTACACGCAATTCCTTACCAGTTTTCCTCTCTTTTTCCATCTTTATTATTATTATTTTTTTTCCCCTCCCCCTCTGTGCGTTTGTGTGTGTGTGTGTCCCTTCGTTTCCTTGGAATTTGTCCCGAGGAACTATTCCATTTAATTTCTTTTTATTTTTTTTTATTAGGAGTTATTTGTTAGCCCGCACCAGCGGTGTCATGGCTCCTCATGCAGACAACAGACTCATGGGGTCAAGATGCGACAACTTGACTCAGCACAAAAATTCGCGGAATAGGAACCGCTGTGTTTGCAGGAGGATAATCGAATTGTTGTTTGGTCACCTCAAACCAGCGCTCACATACCTTCAGCCATGTGTCACCATGGTAAGGGGTGCGGCTGAGTCTCAATAAATTTTCCCGCTGCTCCAGCTCCATCTCGGGCAGCGGGGTGCGGGGTGGTGGCGGCAGGCGGTGTGTAATATCCCACTTGGAGGCGAAATGATACCAAAGCTCCGCACGGCTGCGGCGAGTTTGCTTTGGGACGCGCGGTGGAGGAGGTGGTGGAAAAAAGTTCGCATGGAAGTACAGCAGATCGCTCAGAGACTCACTTTGGCTCTTCCTCTTTGCTGGAACGACGTTAGGGACGGCTCGGACGGAGGGCGCAATAGAGGCAAAGAGAGCGGATTGCTGCACAGCCCGAGGAGGTATCATCGACGGCGGCAGCTGTCGTTGACCATCAGCCACAAACGACACGCCGCCGTTGAATTGGCTCGGGTGTTCCCATGAGCAACCGTGTGGTGGCAGGTGAATCTGCGTGCACGAATGATTCATCCCACCCTCGTTGCCTCCTTCAAACGGCTGCGGCAGTTGTAATTGGCCCTTCATGATATAATCCACCAAGGAGACAATTGACATGGGCAGCCCTGCTGCTGCAATCACACTCGCCGCAACATCCTCTAGGCTGGAGACGAGACGTGAGGGTGTGGGACAATATTTGATGCGGCTTGCCGTGTACGTCGATTCGGCCGGCGGGGGAGATGGATTTAACGAGGATGCGGGTGCAGCACCTTCTACCACCGCCCCCTCTCTCACCACCATTCTCTCCCCCTCTTCCACTTTTTCCTGACGATTCAATGTACCCCCCGATGTCATCAAAGAAGCCTCACTCACGGCGGATGTCTTGTTCTCAGATGTCGTATTGGCTGGCGTTAGTCGCACTCCAGCCCCCTTTTTTGTCGTCGCGGCCGGTAAAAGGAACGTACTGTTGCTCGCGTTGCCTGCTTTTGCCGCCGTGTTAGAGAGCTGCTGAGGAACATCCACGAAGCTGCATGAGGCTCCTCTGTTAAGACCGCCCTCTGAACTCCACACTTCGCCCTTTTGGTACATCTGCAGTGGTGTCGTGATGGACGGCGGGCATTGGCTGTCTTCGCGACTCACGGCTACTTTCCCCCTTGTGCCGGTCTCTTCCTCCTCGTCCCACACCGTGCTGGTTGCGGCCCAGTCGGTGATGGGCGAGTATGCAGGGAGGTTTGGAGTGCGCACCTGCCCGGGCAGCAGACTTGTCTGCCTGTCCCCAAGCCCTTTAAAGAGCGGGTGTGTGGAAATATGCAGATGCGTCCCTTGGCTCATTGCCTCCCCCACGGACACTCAGAATAATTCCTCTGTGTATATATATGTATGCAAAATTGTTGTGCAACTCTCTCAAGCACCTACAAGGGATGAAAAAAAAAAAAAATAAGGAAAAAAAGTCTCTGTGCAAGTAGAAACCAAAAGACACACGCAAACACACAGAGATAAACATATACAATCTAAGCTTGTGCCTATCTACTCCCTCCTCTTTATTCGATTTCTTTCCTTTCCACATTATTTATGTCTCCTTACACGTCAATCAACAAAAATGTTAAATTCAAAACCGTCATATCTAGAAATGTCCAGTCACACAGGGACATATACAAATATATTCCTTTGCAGATGCACATGGAAAGACAGAGGACACGCCAATTATAATAATAACACGTCCATCGTCGTGACACGTCCCTGACAATTTGCGCTGCAATTAAATTTCAGCGTCATCACGGCATCTGCAACTTCCTCTACAAGCCATGCGATCACAGTACCTGTTGCGTCTAGGGAGAACACAGTGCGCTCCACACAGTAGAGGGCCTTCAAACGTGTCGTGTGGCGCGTCGGATGCCGCAGTAACTTTTTCTTCTCATCGGCATGCTGCTCGGACTCTGATGGAACATGTGTGGCAACTGGATATAATGTGCATTCTCCTGGCTGTGTCTCCCTCGATTTCCACGGCCCACGGCAGACCAATAACTCGCCGGACTCATTCCCAAAGATCATCGCATCGTCATCAACAAACGCAAATACATGAAGTTCCTCACGTGGCTGCGGTGATGGCGCCCGATAAATTGCCACGACGCCCACCGTCGCCGTCTCGTACACGGCAAAGGCGTGACTCGACATGACAGTAAAATACCTCCCGCTCGGTGAGAACTTCACCGTATGCGGGCCGTCGCGCCTCTCCAACTTGACCCGCTTCACGCGTGGCGTGCCATCTTTTTTGTCGTCATCCTTTTCCTCTTCCTCCTCCCCCTCCTGCCGCTTCTTCACTTCAGTTCCCTCAAGGGATGCGTTGTAGCGCCACTTGCTGAGCAGTCGGCCCCTTGCAAGGTCTATAACCGCGACGTGCCGGTCCGCGCCAATCGTGACGGCCAACACCCCGTCACTGCCCGGGTGCGTCGCAACGCCCACAACGCCCTTCTCGTGCAGTGGGAGCGAGAGGCTGACGGACCAGTCGCGAGTCCGGTACATGAGGAGTTGGCCGTCCGTGCAGCCGCAGAGCAGTTGCTGTGAGTTGGCAATAAAAAGAAGGCAGCGCACCTCGCTCGGCGGCGAGATGTGGCCAAGATCCGCAAGCCGCACACTCAACGACTCCCCCGCCGCCCGCAATCGTAGCCGTTCAGTGGGTGTGAGGCTCTTCTGGTTTTTGTTCGTAAAGAGGAAGACACGCTCGTCCGTGCCGGAAGTGGCCATGTACCTTTCGCCCACAGCCACGCTGTTAATGCAGCCCTCGTGGTGTTTCACGGAGAAAAGCATGCCAAGCTTGTTTCGGCGGTACACAAGACCTGCCATCACGGAGTGGTACGTGCCGATAACAAGGAGTGCACTGTGGCACCTTGTCTCCGCCGCAGAGACGGTCTTCTCCAAGGGGACTTGGGCCTTGCGCGTCGTTGCACGTTTGGCGGTATTCATCCCTCGTTAGCCGCCCACCGCGAACCAAAAAAGAAAGAAAAAAGAAAAAAAAAAAAGGAGGATGTTCCACACGTAGTGCACTATAAATTGTAAGAAAAGAAACAACTAAAAAAACAAAAAAAAAAAAAAAAAAACAAGTAAAGAAAACAATGAGGGCAAAGCCGCAATCGCACACAAAAAAAGGGTAAAACTTCCCTCAATGCACACGCAGAGAGACACACACACATACACACACAAAAAAAAAAAAAAAAGAAAGATGGTTGTATTCACGGCCGTCGAATAAATCGCTCAGTAGCCAACCTCAAAATTATTATTATTATTTTTTTTCCTTTTTTGTTTATTTGTTTGTTTGTGGTCGCGTAAATTATTTAATTCTTCGCACAAATTTGCGTTGAGTACAACATTTACGTGACACTTCACAAACGCACAAGAAAAAAACAAACACAAACACACACATATATATATATATATATAGAGAGAGAGAGAGAGAGAGAAAAAAAAGAAAGATGCATAAAACATATTTCATGATAAAACATAGGCTAAGAATAGAATTCATTTAATAAAAAACTGCGTAATATGAACCCTTCCAACCCTCCCCCCCCCCCCCCCTCCCTTCTTTTTTTTTCTTTTTTTCTTTTTTTTTTTTCCTTTTTGTGTATTCAATGCTTCGTGCATGTTAAAATGTTAATCGGACGTGTTTCTAAGTTATCGTCTGTTATTCCTTCCCGCAGTTTGGGCTCGCGCACGATCCCTGGCACAAATCCGCCCCATTTGCCACCGCATCCACCTGAATGGTTGTATGTCTAATTCCAAAAAGGACCTCACATACATACTGCGCCTTACGCAATGCCTTTGCGGCGTCGTCTGCAACAAGATGGACGGAAAGTGCGACATAGTCCGAAGACAGAGACCATATATGGAGATCATGTACACTGACGACACCCTCAATGCTCAGTAGAGCTTGGTTAAGGGCAAGGTAATCAATACCTGGCGGTGTGCTCTCCATGAGAATACCAAAAAGATCACCGAGAAGTGGCCTTGTCATGTTGAGTGTAACAACAGCAAAAAACAACGAACAAAGTGGATCTGCAATGTTGTAAATAGAGTACTGATGGGAAGGGACACCAAAGGCATGCTTATTAGCAAAGTAAATGAACACACCCGCAAATATTACCCCAGCGGACTGCACACAATCGCCCAAAGCATGAAGCAGCGCGGCGTGAAGGGCAAAGCCCTTTTTGCTCTTCTTCTTTTCGACATGGTTGTCATCGTAGTCATGTCCCTCCTTTTCATCACTGTTTCCATGGCCACAGCCATCATCATCATTGGTATGATGATGACCGGAATGATCGTTCGTGTGGCCGTTAATGCTAATCTCCAAATCGCTCTCACAATTCGTCGCCTCCCCGTGACTGTGGCTGTGCCCATGCCCCCCGAAGTGGCTGTGCCCGTGCGAGCCACCGCAGTAAAGGATGGCCGCGCACACAATGTTTACCAACATCCCCAGCACTCCAATGAGCATCATGATGGGCGAGTTGATCTCCTCGCACCTCCTCGAGGAAGCCAGAACGGCATCCGCCACAACCTCTCCGCCTGAGCCCCCACGCTGCCGCGTTATGGCGGCTACCGCTGCCGGCATGCGGCTGCAGGACACGACGTTCCAGGTCCTTGTCATGCCCTCAATCACGATCCACACTACCAGCGCCCAGATAGAGAAGACGGACACAAGTGTTCCAATCACCTCCGCGCGGTGCCAGCCGTAGTTGTACTTCCCACACAAAGCCCTGGATGCCGCCTTGAGGCTCATGATGCTCAAAGCGTATGCCCCCACATCAATCAGCAGATGCGAGGCATCCGTCAGGAGCGCCAATGAGTGGGCAAAGACGCCGCAGGCAAATTCCACAACCATAAACACAAAACAAAAGATAAGAGCGCCGTACAAAAATTTAGACTCACGTTTTCGCCGCTCTTCTGTGGCGCTAAGAACCTTCTCAATGGCGGCGCGTTCGACCGGCGTCGGACGCAGACCTTGGGGCCGCAGCCCGGTGGTGTCGTAGTCCACCTGTGCCGCACCGCCAGAACGCAGCAGTAACTCGACCTCACTTTGCATCGACACCTTCCCTGTAGTTCCTTCTTTTCCACGAGTACTTCCCAGTTGCCCTCGCCCGCCTGCAAAAAAAGAATATATACACACCCACCCCACCCCCCACAGCGTCCTATTACTACCTGTCACCACCCGCTTGCTTATCCCTACCCGTATCTGTTCTCGTCGTTAGACACGCACAACGGCAAATCTAAAAAAAAAAAAAAAAAGGGCAGAAAGTTATGTACGGCTGTCGTTCTGGCACACACACACACGCACACAAATAAGAAAAAGACAAATACCAAAAGGAAAAAAAAATAAAAAAAAATAAAAAAAAAATATTTAGTACGCACTCAACTTTCCCTTTTTTTTTTTTTTTTTCTTCTTCTTTTCGTTCTTCTGCCTTCACCCAACAAAACAGCAATACATGAATGGAAGTAAAACAACACGTCAAATAACAATCAAAAAAAAAAAAAAAATAAAAATAAAAATAATCATCGGGCGGACAGTGACAACGGCCATAAATAATATTGTAAGAGAATTGCACAACATTCCTCTACATGGGCCCTTTCTTTCTCTCTCTCTCTCTCTGCATGAAACAATCTTGATGCACATGGCTGCCATCTTCCAGGTATTCCTCTTCAGAAATAAAAACCAAAACAACAACAACAACAACAACAACATAAAATCCATTAAAAGGCAATGGAACCAAAATCAATAAAATTGCCTTGTGTTTGCACAAGCTATGAAAAGAAAAACATATATATTTGGATCCACAGAAAGCTGCCCAATTAACAAAAAAAAAAAAAAAAAAAAAAACAATGACGATGTTTTTTCTTTTTAAAAGCCAAAAAATAATAAAAACGGGGCGAAAATCACTTTGTCCCGTTGAGGTGGAGCACAATGCTACCTTCCTCGTTCATACTAAAAACCACATCTTTTTGTTCTCCTTTCATTCCTTTAATCAACATAAATGCGTATTTGCGCCGCTGCATAATATTTCCCAAATGCTTTTTATTCTCCCCCTCAATTTCTTTCCTTTCACTACTGTTCCCCTATTTCCTCCTCTCCCTCTCTCTATATATATATATACGCTCAGTACTTGCCGCCAATAAGCAAGAGGTCGCGCAAGGGGTTGCTTTTTTTTCTTTGGCACGTCGGGTCCGCCACGGTGGCTCCCGGGGAGAGGTACTCGTAGCGGATCGGGTAATTCGTGAGGGCCTTCTTGGGCTTGATGCCCAGTTGTGATGCGAGTTCGCTGAGGCGGTGGGGTACTGGCAGCTTTCCAAGGAGCTTGTCTCCCATGTCCTTGTTCTCCAACTTAAACCTCACTGGCAGGCGGAGCAGATTTCTTGCATTTTCTTCTCTTGCGTAAACGTCGAGCAGACCATTTTCGGAGGACTCCACACCATCCTCGAGGCCGGCCGTGAGTTTCGAGACATCTGTCAGCTCCGTTGGCGGGGTCTCCGATTGGTCAGCCATCCGAGGAGTCTGCTGCCTCATAAGTACCAGCATGGAGAGAGCCGTTTGCACGCGGTTAACCTGCGCGGCAGGAACGTTCTCCTCGTTCGCATCGGCAAATCGCTCGAGGGTCGGCACAAACAGAATGTCCGGATATTCCTCACTGTTTGAGCGGAACGACAAGAAGCAGCGGCACTTCTCATTCTTCGGGTCCTTCTTGGAGGCATCCACTTCCATTGTCGAGTAGTGCAGTGATTTGATGTGAACGGCGGGAATGCCAGTCACAAGACGCCGCTCCTCATTGAACACCATCACGGAGTTGTCAAAGAGCGTCAGGTACAACGGCTCGTCGCACAGGGTCACTGAGCGCCCCGGGAGCGACAGGTCAGCATCTCTTATTGCCATGTGGCCATGCACACACGCGTAGAAAACGGTCCGCTTCACAGTACGGAAGCGGCACCACAAGTACAACGGCGGCTCCGCCAGCGGCACTTCAATACGCGGGTCCATCTTTGGAAGACCCCAGAACTGGGGAGGCCGCATCCCATCACGAATCAGCACGTCACGAATGGTGGTGTAGATTTTCATGAAATCGTTCTCGTTGTCCGTGCGCATGTACCACGCAAGCATGTTTCCTTTTCCCACATCACCCACACTCTTCCCAGCAGAGTCGGAACGCTTCGGAAGGGGACGAACAACGGCGTGCTTGTCCGAGGGCTGCTCCAGGCGCGAGAGCAGCGAGGCGTCAATGTGGCGGAAGCTCCCCTCCACTTTGAAGGAGAAGAGTTCACGCACGTCAAAATTCGCCGCCTTGTAGTCAATATCCACAACACTGGGCTTTGCGATGATGCGAACCACCCTCACCTGGTGCTTCCACATCACACGAAAATCCTTTTCCCTGGCGGTGCAGTACAACATGCCCGTCTCCGTGTCAAATGCGATGCGGCGCAGCGTCCACAAGTCGCGGTACTTGCCCTGCTTCTCCACGCATGAAAACAGCATGATGGAAGTGTTCGTGGCTTTCCAAACAAACAAGGGGGGTTAACCTTACGTATGCAAGCTCTCCGGCGGCCCTCTATTTCACACGTACAGGCCAAAAATATATATGTACAAGAAAAGAAAAATAGAATAACTTCATCAGCAGACGCCACAGCCACAACAACGCAAGAAGTAACCACAACGACCGCCCGTCATTCCAACACACACGCCGCGCGAGACACCGCCGCCGCATAAATCCACCACTCATAATCAACACACTTCCCTCCCCGCCCTCTCCCCAGCACCACCAAAAAACACAACGGCACTCAAGACGATAAGAAACGCACAACACCCGGTCGAAAAAACAACAAAAAAGGGGTGATAAATAAATAAAATAATCCAAAACCAAAAAGATTATGGCGACAACAACACAACCACTAAAGGGAGGCCAAGATGCATGAGGGCACATACAAAAACGAAAATAAACAGCACCGCGTATTACGGACAAGCAAACCTTTGCATTCACTAAGGGTCTTGCAATATCAAAGTAATGCCTCCCTCTCCAAAGCCAAAGAGTTTCACCCACTCAAAAAAAAAAAAAGTAGGGAGCACAGCTCACAAAAATAAACATTAGTTGTGACACTCCGTAACCCCAAGACACTCCTTGAAAAACCCCAAAAACGACTTACTGAAAAAAAAAAAAGCAGCCTTTACACACACCCAGGTACTTCAGGTGGTCCTCAATGGAAGTGGGATAGATGCTGCCACTGCAATTGGGGTCCTCATTGGCGGTCAAAGCAGAACACGGTGTGCCAAAGGTATCAGTGCAGTTCTTGTGCACCGTGTCCCCGTCATTGTCGTACCATACTTCATGGGGAACGTGTAAATACCCAACGAACATGGGGGGAAGGTGGGGCACAACATCCCGCTTGTGCGTCACGCGGTACAACTCATGGCCGCCGCGGCAAAACGATGCAAGAAGCCAGTTGGCGAATGCCTCGTTTCCCACGCGCGGCTGCCCAAACGTGTACAGCAAAACCTTCACTGCACTGGGAAACAAGGAATTCTGCGACATCAAATTGGCAGCAGCGATATTGGCCATGGCGCCGCCAAGGCTGTGTCCAGTGACGAGAATTCTCTCGATTCCTTTCTCCGCAACAAGTTCCTGTAGGTACCCCCACATCTCCGCCCACAATGACTTCAATTCGCAATCGAAGCCGGTGTGAACAAGACACCCAACGCAGCCATCCTGTATGTACGCAACACGAATATAATCCAGATTGTGTAGCCAGTTATTAATATCCACTGTCCCGCGAAAACTTACCACAATCATGCTCTCGTTGACGCCCACAAACGCCTGCGTGCTGTGCGCGGCATTCGTAAATACACGCACCTTTTGCAATCCCGGGTTCCTGGCGCAGGAGGCACAAGTCCAGCTGGGAATGGCTTCGGCCTTGCAGTACGCTGCCTTCGCATAGTACAGTGCCGTCGTTGCCAACTGCACCGAGTAGTCGGCGCGGACATCCTCCCCGCAGAGAAGGATGAGGAGGACGACCACGACAGTCATGGTGCGGCGGCGCATTGCCTCGGTTGTTGCCTGTGAAATGCCTTGGAGACTAGTGGAGCAGTCGGAGGGGAGAGAAGAGGGTGGGGGGTGATGGGCTGGTGGGCAGGGAGGACGTGGGAAGGCACAGCAGCAGCAGCGGGGGATGTTCGCTTCTGTCAGCGTGCCATTCATCGGGGCTGTGCGTAACGCACCAAACCACTTACATTTTTGAAGGCAGCAGACACCACGCGTGTGGATTCCCTGCCCAAAAACGGCATTCCACAAAAAACACCAAGCCGTCGCTCTACATTTACATAAAACAAGCTTTTGAACAAAAAAACCCTATAAAACTATTCAAAAACAATTCACAACACTAATAACTGGCAAATACTTATTTTCTTCTGCGGGCCTCAAGGCTCTTTGTAAAACGTGGGGAAGACGGAAAACGCCTCATGTGTCTCGATTGCTGATAAATGTAGTCCATTGCAACAATCCGTTCAAGTTCCGGTGGGAGGCGAAGCTCCTCGTCGCTGATTGCCTCCCCAGGATCGCATGAACAGGCTGTACACACACCCAGATACTTCAGGTGGTCCTCAATGGAAGTGGGATAGATGCTGCCACTGCAATTGGGGTCCTCATTGGCGGTCAAAGCAGAACACGGTGTGCCAAAGATATCAGTGCAGTTCTTGTGCACCGTGTCCCCGTCATTGTCGTACCATACTTCATGGGGAACGTGTAAATACCCAACAAACATGGGGGGAAGGTGGGGCACAACATCCCGCTTGTGCGTCACGCGGTACAACTCATGGCCGCCGCGGCAAAACGATGCAAGAAGCCAGTTGGCGAATGCCTCGTTTCCCACGCGCGGCTGCCCAAACGTGTACAGCAAAACCTTCACTGCACTGGGAAACAAGGAATTCTGCGACATCAAATTGGCAGCGGCGATTGTAGCCATGGCGCCGCCAAGGCTGTGTCCAGTGATGAGAATTCCCTCGATTCCTTTCTCCGCAACAAGTTCCTGTAGGTACCCCCACATCTCCGCCCACAATGAATTCAATTCGCAATCGAAGCCGGTGTGAACAAGACACCCAACGCAGCCATCCTGTATGTACGCAACACGAATGTAATCCAGATTGTTTATCCAGTTATTAATATCCCTTGTCCCGCGAAAACTTACCACAATCATGCTCTCGTTGACGCCCACAAACGCCTGCGTGCTGTGCGTGGCATTCGTAAATACACGCACCTTTTGCAATCCCGGGTTCCTGGCGCAGGAGGCACAAGTCCAGTTGGAAATGGCTTCGGCCTTGCAGTACGCTGTCTTCGCATAGTACAGTGCCGTCGTTGCCAACTGCACCGAGTAGTCGGAGCGGACATCCTCCCCGCAGAGAAGGATGAGGAGGACGAGCACGACAGTCATGGTGCGGCGGCGCATTGCCTCGGTTGTTGCCTGTGAAATGCCTTGGAGACTAGTGGAGCAGTCGGAGGGCAGAGAAGAGGGTGGGGGGTGATGGGCTGGTGGGCAGGGAGGACGTGGGAAGGCACAGCAGCAGCAGCAGCGGGGAGAAAAGGAAAAAATAACGGAATATGAGTCTCATGACATTCCAAGAAGTCCAAAATGTTTTTCTAAGCCAAAGAAAAACCAAACCAAACAAAACAAAACAAGAAAAATCGGCTTTCAGTTGTTAAGAGT
The DNA here is from genome assembly GCF_000209065.1 of Trypanosoma cruzi. NCBI lineage: Eukaryota > Euglenozoa > Kinetoplastea > Trypanosomatida > Trypanosomatidae > Trypanosoma > Trypanosoma cruzi. The sequence continues at coordinate 40,913 of NW_001849309.1, read as the reverse complement.
CAAATAATAATTAAAAAAAAAAACATTGGAAAAATTTCAAAAAGCCAAAACGCTGCCCGAATTTGAGAGAAAAAAACAGCGAAACAACGGTCTGGTTGTCTGAGACAAACCCGGTGCATACATATGAAGTGGTTTCCGGGCGGCTTGCGAATGAGCGTCCCTTTCAAGCCCTTCCCCCAATGGCCCACGACCCCGCAGCAAGGCGGGCCCGAGGGAGTGGGTGGGGTAAAAAATGAGAATTGTCTGACCCTCCAACGCGGCTCAACCACGACGCATCCGCAATCCCCCGGAGATAAAACAAAAAGAGAAAAAGAAAAGAATTACAGGTTTCCATTTTAATAGGGGATAATAGAAAGGGTTGCACCATCGGACGCAATCCTTCCACAAGCTGTTCAATACGTCAAGGTACATCGCGCACACAGTGTTATTGTGCGGACCACACCAGGCATCGCCACTGCAAAAATTATTTACGCAGCGGAAGGACCAACCATTCAGGATTAAGAACGTCGTTCAACGAGCAGACTTCAGGAAAGGGAATCGTTTTTGCCTTCCGATCGGCGTCGTATATTTTCACAGTGGCATTCTGCACAAAATCCCTGGTCTCATTCATGACGTCAGGGGAATAACGCAGCCAGTCCACCCACGTTGTGCGGTTCAGCAGTGTAGGCATTTTGTCCCACAAGTAAGGGGGCCCGGGAAAGTGGTACAACGCCGGGGACCCAAAGGCCCCGAAACGCGGTGTGAGAAAGAAGGAGTTGTTGTAGTCAAGACTCAGAAGACCATATCGTATGCGGAAATCGGCAGTCACATTCGTGTCCCGGGTCACGCTCCACACATGCAACAGCGACCAGATGCTCTGGTCACACCACCATTTATCACTCGTCGCCAAAAGGCTCGCATATGCTTTGTACGCCTCTCGAAATGCCCACACACGCCCCACCATTCCTCCACCAGCAAGGAATCGGTACTCCGACGCCAGAAAACGCACCATGCGCTGATCCGCAGAGGACTTGGCGGCCTCCCATACACGTTCGTAGTACCAACCGCATTTCTCGTATGTGTCGGAAGGCCCCCATGGGACCATGAGTTCCATCTGTGGCGCATAACAGACTGGGTCACTCTCAAACAACAAGGGGGCTGCTGCCTCACCTCGATGCACCGCCGTGGCGTTGAAGGCGTCTGCGGTGGGCGCTGTTGTTGCCACAAAGTCCTCCACGGCCTGCTTTATCCCAAGGGGTCCGGTGAACATCGTGTCGCCACCATCGAACACCACCACCACGTCCTCATCGCGCAGGCCCTCGTCAGCTATGCAGTCCAGCAGCAACGACGGGCGGGATGTGTGTGTGTAATTCGCCCCCATGCCAATCGTTGTTACAGACACGCGGGAAAGAATGGAGCTCACCTGCATCCTGCACCAGCCGGGAGAGTAGCCCGTCTGAACAACAATAAGCGCAACCCTTGGCTCCCG
>NW_001849309.1:33350-39345 GCF_000209065.1 Trypanosoma cruzi | reverse complement strand
GCCAATCGTGTTACAGACACGCGGGAAAGAATGGAGCTCACCTGCATCCTGCACCAGCCGGGAGAGTAGCCCGTCTGAACAACAATAAGCGCAACCCTTGGCTCCCGCGTTGGAGAGGGTGCAGAAACGCTGCAGTACACAGGGATGGAGGGAACCTGCCACACATTTGTGTCCATCGTCAATGAAACAAAATTAAGCAGCATCAACAACACAACAGCAGTCCGGAGCAGCACCTGGCAGTAGTGCTTGCCCAATGCTCTGAGTAGCGCGGCGAGAGATGCTTAAGAGCGCATTATGGATATTGAGAGCTGGGAAGTGGTGAAAAGTTCTCCTACGAGAGTAACAAGAGCAGCATGGGACAAAAGACACATCGATTATGGGAGTGGCAGTAACAGTATGCGGTGCCCATTGTCAGCCTCCACACAAACAGTCATGCCAAACGTGGCGTGGGTAGGTGTGGCGCCACCACCACCGCCCCGTGGCAATCACGTCCTCAGGCAGTGTCTACAAAGATAAACTGTGTGTGTGTCCGTGTGTGTGCTCCCCGTTGAGGTCTACGGGGTTGACACGCCCACACCCCGTGCTGCAATTCCGCCGGTGGATACGTAGGGAAGCACAAACACAACTGGACGACAAAACGCCCACGCCACCACAGCATCAGGTCTCCCAAAACTATCTCACAAGTTCAAATAGCATGTACACACTGCCACCAAAAGCAGATGTTCCGGAATCCCCGTAGCCCCCCGCATCGGAGCGCAAACAAATGGTGCCACTTAACGTAGAATAATCCTCTGGGACGCTGGCCGGATCCTGAAATTTCCTATAGAAACCAAACAAGGTAGGGGAAAAAAGTGGGGTTATCGCAGAGGTAGTTAATTGCCTCAATGTTTTCTTTTTATTCAATAAATAAATTCAATTGACGGTTCGCATGGTCTTTTATCCTCAGTTAGAATCTAAAAGTTAATTACTTACGAAGTAGCAGACTTTTGGGTCTTCCAACCACAAGACCCCGCCGCGTGGCGGGTATCAAAAGTGGGTTGGGTTGGATGGCAAAACAAGAATAGAATTGCCTATTCGCTGTCTGCTCCCTGCTCCCCCCCTAAAGTTGTGTTCTTCCCACGTTCATAAGACAGAAAAGTATCATAAAGAAGTGATTTCGTTTTATCAGGATTCAAAATTAATTAAGTTAGCCAGCTTTCCCGCGATTATTCTCTTCACAAGCTCCCAGAATAATCCGCTTTAAAAATAATTTAAAAAATATTCAACTCATAAAAAGTACTTGCTGGCAAATTATAAAAATATTTTTTTTTTTTGGAGGAAAACTCATTTTCTTCTGCGGGCCTCAAGGCTCTTTGTAATGCACGGGGGAAGACGGAAAACGCCTCATGTGTCTCGATTGCTGATAAATGTAGTCCATTGCGACAATCCGTTCAAGTTCCGGTGGGAGGCGAAGCTCCTCGTCGCTGATTGCTTCCCCGGGATCGCATGAACAGGCTGTACACACACCCAGATACTTCAGGTGGTCCTCAATGGAAGTGGGAATGATGCTGTCACTGCAATTGGGGTCCTCATTGGCGGTCAAAGCAGAACACGGTGTGCCAAAGGTATCAGTGCAGTTCTTGTGCACCGTGTCCCCGTCATTGCCGTACCATACTTCATTGGGAGCGTGGTAAAATCCAAACAACATCGGGAGAAGGTGGGGCACAACATCCCGCTTGTGCGTCACGCGGTACAACTCATGGCCGCCGCGGCAAAACGATGCAAGAAGCCAGTTGGCGAATGCCTCGTTTCCCACGCGCGGCTGCCCAAACGTGTACAGCAAAACCTTCACTGCACTGGGAAACAAGGAATTCTGCGACATCAAATTGGCAGCGGCGATATTGGCCATGGCGCCGCCAAGGCTGTGTCCAGTGACGAGAATTCTCTCGATTCCTTTCTCCGCAACAAGTTCCTGTAGGTACCCCCACATCTCCGCCCACAATGAATTCAATTCGCAATCGAAGCCGGTGTGAAAAAGACACCCAACGCAACCATCCTGTATGTACGCAACAGGAATAAAATCCAGATCGTATAGCCAATTATTAATATCCACTGTCCCGCGAAAACTTACCACAATCATGCTCTCGTTGACGCCCACAAACGCCTGCGTGCTATGCGCGGCATTCGTAAATACACGCACCTTTTGCAATCCCGGGTTCCTGGCGCAGGAGGCACAAGTCCAGCTGGGAATGGCTTCGGCCTTGCAGTACGCTGCCTTCGCATAGTACAGTGCCGTCGTTGCCAACTGCACCGAGTAGTCGGCGCGGACATCCTCCCCGCAGAGAAGGATGAGGAGGACGACCACGACAGTCATGGTGCGGCGGCGCATTGCCTCGGTTGTTGCCTGTGAAATGCCTTGGAGACTAGTGGAGCAGTCGGAGGGGAGAGAAGAGGGTGGGGGGTGATGGGCTGGTGGGCAGAGAGGACGTGGGAAGGCACAGCAGCAGCAGCGGGGAGAAAAAGAAAAAATAACGGAATATGAGTCCCATGAAATGCCAAGAAGTCCAAAATGTTTTTCTAAGCCAAAGAAAAACCAAACCAAACCAAACCAAACAAAACAAAACAAGAAAAATCGGCTTTCAGTTGTTAAGAGTGCAAAAATTTCAAAAAGCCAAAACGCTGCCCGAATTTGAGAGAAAAAAACAACGAAACAACGGTCTGGTGGTCTGAGACAAACCAGGTGCATACATATGAAGTGGTTTCCGGGCGGCTTGCGAATGAGCGTCCCTTTCAAGCCCTTCCCCCAATGGCCCACGACCCCGCAGCAAGGCGGGCCCGAGGGAGCGGGTGGGGTGAAAAATGAGAATTGTCTGACCCTCCAACGCGGCTCAACCACGACGCATCCGCAATCCCCCGGAGATAAAACAAAAAGAGAAAAAGAAAAGAATTACAGGTTTCCATTTAAATAGGGGATAATAGAAAGGGTTGCACCATCGGACGCAATCCTTCCACAAGCTGTTCAATACGTCAAGGTACATCGCGCACACAGTGTTATTGTGCGGACCACACCAGGCATCGCCACTGCAAAAATTATTTACGCAGCGGAAGGACCAACCATTCAGGATTAAGAACGTCGTTCAACGAGCAGACTTCAGGAAAGGGAATCGTTTTTGCCTTCCGATCGGCGTCGTATATTTTCACAGTGGCATTCTGCACAAAATCCCTGGTCTCATTCATGACGTCAGGGGAATAACGCAGCCAGTCCACCCACGTTGTGCGGTTCAGCAGTGTAGGCATTTTGTCCCACAAGTAAGGGGGCCCGGGAAAGTGGTACAACGCCGGGGACCCAAAGGCCCCGAAACGCGGTGTGAGAAAGAAGGAGTTGTTGTAGTCAAGACTCAGAAGACCATATCGTATGCGGAAATCGGCAGTCACATTCGTGTCCCGGGTCACGCTCCACACATGCAACAGCGACCAGATGCTCTGGTCACACCACCATTTATCACTCGTCGCCAAAAGGCTCGCATATGCTTTGTACGCCTCTCGAAATGCCCACACACGCCCCACCATTCCTCCACCAGCAAGGAATCGGTACTCCGACGCCAGAAAACGCACCATGCGCTGATCCGCAGAGGACTTGGCGGCCTCCCATACACGTTCGTAGTACCAACCGCATTTCTCGTATGTGTCGGAAGGCCCCCATGGGACCATGAGTTCCATCTGTGGCGCATAACAGACTGGGTCACTCTCAAACAACAAGGGGGCTGCTGCCTCACCTCGATGCACCGCCGTGGCGTTGAAGGCGTCTGCGGTGGGCGCTGTTGTTGCCACAAAGTCCTCCACGGCCTGCTTTATCCCAAGGGGTCCGGTGAACATCGTGTCGCCACCATCGAACACCACCACCACGTCCTCATCGCGCAGGCCCTCGTCAGCTATGCAGTCCAGCAGCAACGACGGGCGGGATGTGTGTGTGTAATTCGCCCCCATGCCAATCGTTGTTACAGACACGCGGGAAAGAATGGAGCTCACCTGCATCCTGCACCAGCCGGGAGAGTAGCCCGTCTGAACAACAATAAGCGCAACCCTTGGCTCCCGCGTTGGAGAGGGTGCAGAAACGCTGCAGTACACAGGGATGGAGGGAACCTGCCACACATTTGTGTCCATCGTCAATGAAACAAAATTAAGCAGCATCAACAAAAAACAGCAGTCCGGAGCAGCACCTGGCAGTAGTGCTTGCCCAATGCTCTGAGCAGCGCGGCGAGAGATGCTTAAGAGCGCATTATGGATATTGAGAGCTGGGAAGTGGTGAAAAGTACTCCTACGAGAGTAACAAGAGCAGCATGGGACAAAAGACACATCGATTATGGGAGTGGCAGTAACAGTATGCGGTGCCCATTGTCAGCCTCCACACAAACAGTCATGCCAAACGTGGCGTGGGTAGGTGTGGCGCCACCACCACCGCCCCGTGGCAATCACGTCCTCAGGCAGTGTCTACAAAGATAAACTGTGTGTGTGTCCGTGTGTGTGCTCCCCGTTGAGGTCTACGGGGTTGGCACGCCCACACCCCGTGCTGCAATTCCGCCGGTGGATACGTAGGGAAACACAAACACAACTGGACGACAAAACACCCACGCTGCCACAGCAGCGGGTCTCCATGTACAAATCCCAAGTGTCCTTCCAAAGCAAATAAAGAAAAGGGGTGTTCCAGACCCGACATGAAACAAGTAATTCCCTTCGCAAAATATTTATCTGGCTTGGGCGTATTACGATCCCTAAATACGCACATTTTCGAAACAATGGACAACAGAAAGCGACAAGTGGGACCCCAAAATAGTCTTTGTAAAGACAGACGTCAATTATCTCGTTGGAGTCCACGACGAACGTCATTGCCTTGCCGCGGACATCCGAGCGCCTGCTGATCATCCCCAGCCTCCACATTAATATACTGTTGAACCCCAGCGCGTGCGCAATCTCGTGCGAGACCACGCGTATGCTTTCTCTCTTGGGGGCAATGAAGCTCGGGCTGAGGTTCAACACACCAGCAGCCGGCCGTCCGTCCTGCAGCGTCACACACGTGGAGGCCCACGCGACAGTCCCACCGATGGTGGGTGCAGCGGCAGCGTACAGCAACATGTCGGCACCAACAACTCCCGACAAGTGGTGCGTGATGGGGACAGTAAACTCGCCGCAGACTCCCAGCTTGAACCTTGGCAACCTCAAGACGCCACTGACGGGCTGCACAAAAAGCCGCTCCGTGTGCAGCTTGACGGCCTCGGGCAGCAGCCTGTTGACCATAATTCTCATCTTCTCTTTCGTGAGAACATCCTGCCGCCGGCACAAAACCCTGCCCCCAGTGAAATCCGATCGTACGTCTCCCCGCACCGTGCAGTACTTCGTCGTGTCCTTCAGGTCCTCCGCAAACACTTTAATCCGGATCGGCGCCCAGTCAGGGGTGGACACGGTGTACGCCTGCCATGCGCCTGCTCTTCCCCGTGGGAGCTCCTGCACCACGGCGGTCTGCAGCTGGGACCAATTCAAGGCGACCCTGTCAAAGATGCAGCGGTGCTCCGCGAGGGCGCAGGGACCACCGGCGAGCCAAAGGAGAAAAAGCAGCACGGTGGACACGAATCGACGCATGTCTCTGTTACTCGTTTCTTCCAGCCTTGGACGTGTTCTTCTTTTCTGCGTCACCTGCGCAAGAGAAGGCGGGAGAGGAGAGAGTGCAGTAAGTGTGAAGGAGAAGCGGGGAGTACCGAGGGAGCAAGAGAAGGGGACGCAGCCAGAGCCGCCCTCGGTGACGCTCGTCACCGACACAGCAGGGAGGTGTAAGCATGTAACAAAGAAACATGAAAGACGGTGGTGCGGTCGGAGCGGAGTGTTTTTGTGCCTCTCCTCCTCCTCTCACTCCACACTTTATTTTGTGACGTACCAAGGGAGTGAGGAGGCGTACATACGGCATCATGATCTTTGATTGCTGTCGGGCCGCTGTCATTCTCCCAGGCGTCCCAAAGTGATC
>NW_001849309.1:4017-33250 GCF_000209065.1 Trypanosoma cruzi | reverse complement strand
TACCCTGCTCAGAGATAGAAAGGAAAAGCAAAGAAAAGGGACGGAAAATGTGCGCCGGCAAAATCCGCTGGAGCAATAAAGAAACAGGCCATACCGCACCTAGTGGGAAATCTGCGATAGCCTGATGGCGTGGGCAATCTGTTCCTCTTCTGTCATCTCCCCAATGGGTTTGGAGAGGGGCACCATGTCCTGTTGCAGTTGAGCCCTCAGACGCACGTAGAAGTTGTTCGTCCGTGACTCCTTGCCATTCGGTGGACGAATCCCATCCAGCGGCTTCAGTGCAAGAGCCCGGCAAAATTCATTGCATTCATGCCGCAATACATACTTTTCGATGCCCTCGTGCCCCATGTTGCCCAGACCCAGCCCTTTGCCGTCTTCGGTATGGATTTGTGGGTCCGTGAAGAGATCATTGACGCCCTGAAGGTCACACAACAACATGGAGCCACCGCTCTCGGCAAGAGTGAAGTGAGAAAAGGCTTCTGCAATAAGAAACATGCGTGTCCGCTGTTGAATCTGTGAAGGTGTTTTAAAGTGCTTGTCGCCCTCGTAAGTCTCGCCAAAGTTGCTGTTGTACTTTGTGAAATGGCCATGCAGCCTGGGCTCCATGACGAACATGACCTCCCTCGTGTCGGTTGTCTTGTACGAGAAAAAACCATGCTGCGCATCTCGATGCTCCGCCGGAATGTTTTGCTTCGGGATGCGCAGCACTTGGCACTGCAAGAAGGAAACATGTGGCCTCTCGATGCCTGTAAATGTGGCTTTATTAAAATTATTTGCAAACTGCTCACACATGCACTGCGCTTCCCCTTCACTGAAGTAGTCCTTTTCAACCACGTCGGATATGTTTCTTAGAAAAAGCTTCGCAACGCATGGGGTCCTGCTACCGTCCTCCTCCACCTCCTCCACATCATAGCAGACACGCATGCCACCCTTGGCGGCTGCCTTCAGTGGTGTCAAAACCCTCACGTTGGTACTTGTCGCCACCCACTCCATCCGCCGAAAGCTAAACACATACTTTACGGCTCCACAGATGCAGGGGCTGTTATCCTTTCTTGCGCCCACTAGCCTTTCGGGCAACCTGGCCATCATCAATACCGCACCAGCCCTTTTTCGCCTCCCTTCACAATGCCCGGTTCCACAAGTAAGTGGCTCTGCGCCTCACGGCACACACACACACAAAACCTCTACGACAGTCCAGTGAGGCATTACACACAAAAGTAGACAGAGAGAAACAAAGGCATCCACACACACACACACACACACACACACACACACACACACACACACACACACACACACACACACACACGTAACAGGCTAGCGGCATTTCATGCCCCCCAAACACAGCACAATAAAAACACACACACACAAACAAAAAGCAAAAAACCCCACCAGTGAACCACGCGGATATCAAACCAGTCGGAAATACAACAGAAAACACAAAGAAACACACCGTTCACCAACTCCAGACAAAAGAACAGAAAAAGTAAAAAAAAAAAATAAATAGAAAACAGCATCATCCGTAAATAGAAAAGGGAAAAGAGCATAATCCTCTGGGCCGCTGGCCGGATCCTAAAATTATCTCGATCAAAAACAAACACGATAGGAAGGAAAAAGGAAGGTAAAGCAGAAGCAGTTAATTGCCTAAATGCTGTTTTCTTCTAATTCAATATATATGAATTCTTTCGATCGCTCACTTGAACTTTTTTGCTCAGTTAGGATCTGAAATGCATTTATTACTTACGAGGTGGCAGACTTTGAGGTCCTGCAGCCACAAGACCCCGCCGCGTGGCGGAAACCTAAAAAGGGGGCAGGTGCGATGGTAAAAACAAAAAATTATCCGGCCGCTGCTGGATCCCTAAAGTCATTAAAGTCGTGGCCTTCACAAAATTCATAAGACAGAAAGACGTCGTAAAGAAGTGCTTATTATTTTTGGCAGAATATATACATATATATTAAATTACCGTTCGCCAGCTCTCCTCCCGATCATTCTCCTCACAACCCCCTAGACAATAAAAGTTACTCGCTAGCAAATTATAAAAAATATTTTTTTTTTGGAGGAAAAATTATTTTCTTCTGCGGGCCTCAAGGCTCTTTGTAAAACGTGGGGAAGACGGAAAACGCCTCATGTGTCTCGATTGCTGATAAATGTAGTCCATTGCGACAATCCGTTCAAGTTCCGGTGGGAGGCGAAGCTCCTCGTCGCTGATTGCTTCCCCGGGATCGCATGAACAGCGTGTACACACACCCAGATACTTCAGGTGGTCCTCAATTTTAATGGGAAGAACACTGTCACTGCAATTGGGGTCCTCCTTGGCGGTCAAGGCAGAACACGGTGTGCCAAAGATATCAGTGCAGTTCTTGTGCACCGTGTCCCCGTCATTGTCGTACCATACTTCATTGGGAACGTGTAAATACCCAACGAACATGGGGGGAACGTGGGGCACAGGATCCCGCTTGTGCGTCACGCGGTACAACTCATGGCCGCCGCGGCAAAACGATGCAAGAAGCCAGTTGACAAATGCCCCGTTTCCCACGCGCGGCTGCCCAAACGTGTACAGCAAAACCTTTACTGCACCGGGAAACAAGGAATTCTGCGACATCAAATTGGCAGCAGCGATTGTAGCCATGGCGCCGCCAAGGCTGTGTCCAGTGACGAGAATTCCCTCGATTCCTTTCTCCGCAACAAGTTCCTGTAGGTACACCCGAATCTCCGCCCACAATGACTTCAATTCGCAATTGAAGCCGGCGTGAACAAGACACCCAACGCAGCCATCCTTAAAGTACGGAGCAAAGATAAAATCCAGATTGTGTAGCCAGTTATTAATATCCCTTGTCCCGCGAAAACTTACCACAATCATGCTCTCGTTGACGCCCACAAACGCCTGCGTGCTGTGCGCGGCATTCATAAATACACGCACCTTTTGCAATCCCGGGTTCCTGGCGCAGGAGGCACAAGTCCAGTTGGAAATGGCTTCGGCCTTGCAGTACGCTGTCTTCGCATAGTACAGTGCCGTCGTTGCCAACTGCACCGAGTAGTCGGCGAGGACATCCTCCCCGCAGAGAAGGATGAGGAGGACGAGCACGACAGTCATGGTGCGGCGGCGCATTGCCTCGGTTGTTGCCTGTGAAATGCCTTGGAGACTAGTGGAGCAGTCGGAGGGGAGAGAAGAGGGTGGGGGGTGATGGGCTGGTGGGCAGGGAGGACGTGGGAAGGCACAGCAGCAGCAGCAGCAGCAGCGGGGGATGTATTGTGACGCACCGTTAAAAAATGGGTGCTTTATATTGCAAAGTGTTTGGATTTTGCATGTGGCATAAAAAAATTAAAAGTAAAGCAGCAACTTTTTTTTCTTACGTGAATCTCCTTTTCTCCTGGTGGATGCGATCACAACAAAAGTAGTCTGGACTCCGTTAAGCGGTCCTGTCCACAAATAAGTGCCTCCTCAGTTCCATGGGGCCATTCCGATCAATACTTCAGAGTTTTTCATATAACTGGGAAGCAGGATAAAATAAACAACAAAAACAACAACAACAACCAGAAAGAAAAAAAAAAAAAAACATTTTTCTTCTATGCATATTATTTATATTATTTATTATTATTTATTATTATTTCCACTCGTACATATCGAATCACCATAAATCATACTTTCTGGGGAGGGTCGAAAGCAAAACATTGTTGTTTCCATAGAAAAAAAAAAAAAAAGAAAAAAAAAAAAAAAAAGGACACGCACACACACACACACACACAATGAAAACAAATTTCTTTCAAACATGCAACAATATTAATTCCACAGCTCAGACTCACACGCTGAAAAGCGCACATGAAAAAAAAAAAAAAAAAAAAAAAGCAAGAATTGCACAAAAATAGTCGGAAAAAGAAAAGGAATTGGTTGTGGGTGCCGGCGTGATTCACAGCAAAAAAAAAAAAAATTGACTTGTTGTATTGATGTAGTCATATACAAGGATACATCCATGGGGGGCAACGGCAGTAAAGAGAAAACTGCTTTATTACCCCATGCCACGGGAGGAAAAGAAGGACCAGACATTTCTCCAATTGATCTTAGGACAGTTGATTCCAAGCAGCCGACACATTTTCTCAATTAGACTCGGTTCACGTTTCCTGCGATCATCATGCTTTTTTTCTGCAGGAGCAGAGGTGTCATCCATCCCTTTTTCCTCCCTCTTATCGGGGGTGTCAATTTCATCTCGATTCTCCTCATGTGCGCTCTCGCCAGGGGATGTATCAGACAACTGGGAACATACGTCAACGGCCCTTGGGCATAAAATTTGGCCTCCAATGAACGGCGACTTTGGGGTCAGTGACGCGCCTTCTGGACACAAGTGCCAGGCATCATTACCAAGGTACCGAACACGGACAATCCCCGCCTGGCACGACACCTCCGCGCAGATGTCACCAATACGCCCATGAAATTCCATCTCAAGCGAATTGCCCTTCAGACACAACGATTGTGGACCCACACGGCTCCCAGGCATCAAGAAAGAGTTTCCATCTGCACAGCCCCCAATTTCGGAAGGAATAATGATGGGACAGAAATCCACAAAAGTATTCCGATAGCCACCAACGTTTTCCTCCACAAAGTACTGATACTCGGGAGAAAGCCTTTCGTCGTGGACCGCAATCGAGCAGTGTCCCAGAGCACGGCGGTCAGAGGTGCAGGCTGGAGTTTTGAGAATATCGGAGCAGAACATCTCCGGGTGTGCCGTAACCCCGTTCTGCATGCACTTTTCCTGCAGAAGCGAACAGCCAGCCTTGTAACCCCAGCCCATGGGTTCTGCCATACTGAAGTTTGCACGATAGAAACCCATGTCTGAAAAAAACGCCATCGTCAACGCGGTGTAAAAGCCGGCGCCAATCAGCGGGCTCATCAGCTCATCCTTCGCGTTACGGCGTTCCCAGTGAGAGTGTGCTGTAAATTCCCCGCCCTCGTCCTCAAGCTCCATGCCGGGGGCGGTGCTGCAGTCGTAGTGCTCCCTCGCCCTCGCGAGTGTCTCGTTGGAGTCCACGACGAACGTCATTGCCTTGCCGCGGACATCCGAGCGCCTGCTGATCATCCCCAGCCTCCACATTAATATACTGTTAAACCCCAGCGCGTGCGCAATCTCGTGCGAGACCACGCGTATGCTTTCTCTCTTGGGGGCAATGAAGCTCGGGCTGAGGTTCAACACACCAGCAGCCGGCCGTCCGTCCTGCAGCGTCACACACGTGGAGGCCCACGCGACAGTCCCACCGATGGTGGGTGCAGCGGCAGCGTACAGCAACATGTCGGCACCAACAACTCCCGACAAGTGGTGCGTGATGGGGACAGTAAACTCGCCGCAGACTCCCAGCTTGAACCTTGGCAACCTCAAGACGCCACTGACGGGCTGTACAAAAAGCCGCTCCGTGTGCAGCTTGACGGCCTCGGGCAGCAGCCTGTTGACCATAATTCTCATCTTCTCTTTCGTGAGAACATCCTGCCGCCGGCACAAAACCCTGCCCCCAGTGAAATCCGATCGTACGTCTCCCCGCACCGTGCAGTACTTCGTCGTGTCCTTCAGGTCCTCCGCAAACACTTTAATCCGGATCGGCGCCCAGTCAGGGGTGGACACGGTGTACGCCTGCCATGCGCCTGCTCTTCCCCGTGGGAGCTCCTGCACCACGGCGGTCTGCAGCTGGGACCAATTCAAGGCGACCCTGTCAAAGATGCAGCGGTGCTCCGCGAGGGCGCAGGGACCACCGGCGAGCCAAAGGAGAAAAAGCAGCACGGTGGACACGAATCGACGCATGTCTCTGTTACTCGTTTCTTCCAGCCTTGGACGTGTTCTTCTTTTCTGCGTCACCTGCGCAAGAGAAGGCGGGAGAGAAGAGAGTGCAGTAAGTGTGAAGGAGAAGCGGGGAGTACCGAGGGAGCAAGAGAAGGGGACGCAGCCAGAGCCGCCCTCGGTGACGCTCGTCACAGACACAGCAGGGAGGTGTAAGCATGTAACAAAGAAACATGAAAGACGGTGGTGCGGTCGGAGCGGAGTGTTTTTGTGCCTCTCCTCCTCCTCTCACTCCACACTTTATTTTGTGACGTACCAAGGGAGTGAGGAGGCGTACATACGGCATCATGATCTTTGATTGCTGTCGGGCCGCTGTCATTCTCCAGGCGTCCCAAAGTGATCTTTGCTTAGGGCTGTGGATGTGAAACGTAGATTTCTTCTGTTGGCATTGATTTTGGTGGCGCTTGTGAGGTGCTTCTGCTCTTCTCTTTGCTTTTTTGCGTCATGCATATAAATATTTCTGGGTGACAAGAATGTAGAGAAAAGATGTCATGATGTTATCGTAAACGAAAAGTAAAAGACCGGTTATGAAGCTTGTGGCCGGAGAGTACGCTGTTCTCATGCAGCTTCAGCCCCACACTTGTAAGCCATTGATAAACGTTGAAAGCAAAATCCCCATCCATGTGTTTTACCATGTTTACTTCTTGCACCGTAGTCACCATTGTGTTTATACATGCAGCTCGTGTAGTGACAGTCAACACAACATCGTGCCTCACACCACACGGTGAAGTCCATTCTTATTTGTGTTCTCATGAAAAGCCACCCAAACACAAATAATAATGGAGTCGGACTGTTTGTGTCGTTGGAGAACATACCTCAGCTCATCTGGTTGCTTGTCTCTGGCGGTAACTTCACGGTAATACCATCGAGCGCGTCTGTAAGCTGAACTTGGCACGATAATCGTGATGTCTTTGTGACGGATGGCGCCAAGTCGAGCATGTCCACCTCGTCTTCTGAGGGCTCACTCAGCTTCTCAAAGTCTTCCTCGCGGAGTATCACATGGCAGGTGCTGCAGGCACAAGTTCCATCACATGCGGCCTCAATGTCAAGTCTTCCCAAGTCACGTATTGCCTCCATGAGGGTGATGCCCGTGGGAGCGGTGAAGGACACCGTTTTGCCCTCGGCTGACGTGGCATGAACCCGCACTTTGCCAGGCGTCGCTGCCGTCCCCGCAACGTTGGCACATAAACGTAGCTGACACCGGCTGAAAAGCGCAAAATCATGGAGAAGACACATCGATGACGGAGGCGTAAGACGACGCCATAAAAGTCGCTGCCGCCTCTTTTGAGCACAAAAGCCAAATGACATTGTGGCGGCACTCCCGCATAAAACAAAACAAAACAAAAAAGAGGAGAAAAGGTTTAAAAAAAATATGTGTTAATTTCATAGCGTCGCGCCGCTAAGGAAAAGAAAACCCTCCACACACACACACGAGAGAGAGAGAGGGACTGCAGTGATCCTTTATTATTATTATTGTTATTGCAGACTCCTTCCATAGCAAAAGTCCCAACTCTGTTGGTAACGCCTCTCATGCCCGTCCACTTCTCTCCCCGCTGCCGACTCAAGTTTTGACTCGCCAACCGTCTTCTCATCTCGGCGGGTGCGCGTCCTTCACGAAGAACCAGCGACCATCAGAGGAGTCATGTCCCGATGCGTGGCCCCACATACCCGCGAGGCGCATTAGGGGCACCCCTGCCAAGTACTCGATTCTGTGCTGCTCCCAACATGCATGGGCGGGTCAACAGCGAGGTTCCCACAACTGCTTCCAGGCATCCCTTTAAACCACCTCTCTCCATGCGGTTTCCCACCCATCGTGAGATGCGTGTAGCGTTCACTGGCCGCATACACCGTGCTCGTGACTACACACCGACGGCTGTGCCAAAAGTCAATGGACAGAAAATAAATAAACTGCACAAGGTCCAAGCGGCTGCTGTGCGCACTAACGTCTCCTCGAAATTTGGCACAAAACCCAAAAAAGAGATGAGCGTGCATCAGAAAAAAAAAAATAATAATTAAAAAAGGCGCCCTGCAGAGTAGTCCTCCTCCGGGAACAGGTTTGTTGTGGCACCCCAACATCAACGATGATGATGCCCCATTCCTTCTGCCGCCCGCAATTCGCCTACTGTGTTACCAGACGGTAGAGAGTAAAGGAAGGGGAAAAAAGGAAGAAAAAGGAAAAAAAGGAAAAAGCTGAACACAAATCACACGCCAGTCAACATGCACACACGCAGAATAAATAATAAATAAATAATAATAAATAAAAGTCACTCCCGCGTTGCTGCCGAGAAAAAAAAATGTGCCTTTCGTCGCGTCCTTCTCTCACTGTACGTGGTGCGCCGACTGTTTTCTGTCTCATTGTTGGATGGTGGTAGAGGGGAATAAAAATAATAAATAAATAAATAATAATAACAACACGCCCTTTCTTTCTTTCTCTCCCTCTCTTTTTCTCTCTCTTTACACAGACACACACACACGTGTGTGTGGCCACACTAATGGAAAAGAAGGGTACCGCAAAGAGCATCCACACAGGTGGAAAAAAGAGTGACAGAAGGAAGAGAGAAAAGAAAAGAAAAGAAAAGAAAAGAATCCACAAATAAGTCAAAAAGGAATACATCAACAAACAGAAATAAATATATAAATATATAAAAATGATCCACACAAAAATAAACAAAAAAAAGAAAAAAAAAAAAAAAAAAAATGACATACCGGCAAATAAGTGGTCCAGAAATTCACTATATTTATATTTACAAACCTACACGAGGACGCACACCGTACATGCATCCAGGTTGATTACATGTATGTATATATATATGTGCACACAACAACAACACATATAAAAGAAGAAAGTGAAGAGGAGGGGTGTGTGTGTGTGTGTGTCCTTGTGTATTTGTATTTATTGCAGGCACGCACAGTCGTAAAACAAAAAAAAAACCCATCAACATTCACTTCAAAATAGAAATAATTGCTTTCTTTTTTTTTTATTTAATATATTCAATTATTTGAATTCCTTTTTTATTTTTACTTTTATTTTTATTTTATATAAAAAAAAAAAAAAAAAAAAAAAGAAGGGGACGTGTGTGGAGAAGTTTATTTTGCGGCGAGAGATGAAATGTGGCGCTGGCGTGTAACGTGTGCGTAGGAGCCCCTCCTCCTCTTTCTTTCTCCCTGATATTTCTGTCCTCCTCCTCCTCCTCCGCCCACCCCCACTTATTTGTGGCAGGAATAAACTCAAACGGCACCCCCCGTTCCTCCTCCACACAATCCCCCTATTCTCCACTTCACCCCGTCATTCTTCCTTTTTTTTCCCCCCCCTCCCCTCCTTTTGGCGGAGTGTTGGCCGCCAAAACATAATGACCGTTAAAAGAGAGGAAGAGAGAGAGCGCCCCTCACGCTGCAATGCCTCGTGCCACGCCAGCGGTGTTGGTTGGCAAAGTCGCGGGCAACCCCACATGTTTCTTCCACCTCCCTCCTTCTCTCCGTATGAGGCAAGGCAAACATGTGGACATGCAGTCACTCGGCACAAAAAATACGGCAACAACCCCCCACGCACAAACACAAACACAAACACACACTCAAAAAAAAAAAACATACATAAATAAATACATAAATAAAAGAGAAAAGTATTTTAGGAAAAAAGTACAAAAAACAACAACAACAACAACACTTAAGCGTGCTTCCTTGCATGTGCGGAAGGGAATAAGTAATTGAATAATTCATCAAAAAAAAAAAATAAAAATTCACACTTCGCTGGGGCCTCCTTGTATCTTTCATTCTTCTTCTCTTTTCCCAGAATGGTACCTACTGGCTGTCGCCTTCCTTATTTGCTTTATATATGTATTTCTTTCTTTTTCTTTTTTTTGCTTCAACTTTTTTTTTTTATATATATTATTGCTTCTTTCCCCTCCTCCTCCTCCTCCTCTCTTTTTTTTTTTTTTTTCTGCGCAGAGGCACGTCGTCAGCTTGACGGCTTGGCGATACCCATTGCGGCAAAACTGGCATTCACGAGTTCGTTCACTTTACCTTCCAGGCCGAATTTCTTCTCCCTGCCGGTGTTTGACACCTTCAGCGACGTGTCGGGGCAAATGTACTGGGCGCCCGGCTCCTGGTAGACCACCTCCTCCGAGCCCTGCGTGGGGTTGCGGTTGAAGTTGTCCGGCCGTATCTTCGGTGCCTCCAACGACGCCTCCAACCGCTCGCGGCGAAGACCGAGCAGCTTGTCAAGCGGCATGCCGACAATCTCGTCGTGTGAGCGCGATCGCTCCACCTCCATTTGATGCCGTACGGATTTCATGTCAGCGCCGGAGAGAATTGTTTGGCCGCCGGTGCCCTCCAACGGGATGGCCGCAACGTCGTCATGCGACCGCGCGTTTTGCTCCCGCAGGACCTCCCGCCACACCCTCGCCAGATGTACCTTCGGGATGAGGCAGCTGAAGGAGTGGTCAAATCCATCGAGGGGCGAGAACTTGAAGCGACGCGTCTTCTCCTTCGTGTTGAAGTACGCGCGCACGCTGCTGGCCCAGTCCGCATCCAAAAACTCCGTCGCGCGGCGGATGCCGTTGGATGCAAAGCACGCCTCCCGAAGAATGGAGCACACGTTAAGAACCACCTTTTTTCCGGAGAAGTTCGAGATGGCGACGGGGCCATACACCGGTGGCTTGGGAATAAAGAGAACGTCCGGTGATGGATCGTCCGTGAGAAATGCAAAAAAGGGACGTTTCGCAACGGTGTTATATTCAAAGGTATTTACATTATAAAGATGAATCCACCGCGGAATCGTTCCATTTTCACGCATCACCAATACCATGTCGTGAGTGATGCAGAGATATGCGTTTGGCAGCCACACTTCTGCGTTCCCTTCGTGATCATGGCCCACAAGATCCCCACGAATGAAAACATAAAAGACGGAATTCTCCAGTTCCATAAATGTGTGCCAAAGATGCATGGGAATGTGCCCAAAAGGGATGCCATTGCGTGGGTCGTACGGCGGGAGTCCACGGTAGGGGCGTATGGTCAGTCGGTCAAAGCCAAGCACCATTTGCACGATATACCACACCTGCCGAAAGTCCTCCTCGTTACAGCAGCGTATTGTGGCAACAATGTGCCGCTCCTTCGCCGAGGTACTGCGCGGGGACTGGATTGTACGCACCTGATCTGTTTCACTTAAAGCCGACTGGGAGCTTACTGAGATTGCTGAGACTGTCGCACGCAGCCCTTGATTGCGGCTGAGTGTCGAGAACTGATCTCGCAGCAATTCATACAGTTCGCACAGACGGAACGGGTCTCGGTTCGCCTGTTCCAGAGTTGCTCCCTGCGACCCATCGCCCTCCGTGGCCGCAGGGATCAGCAGCGGCTCCGCCGGTGGCTCATCACTCGCCAAGGCACGCGTCCTGCCGTGTAGCTCCAGCGTAAAGAAGTCCGTTTCCTTCAGGTGCGGGTCGTCCAGGCGGAACTCGTGCACAGTGGAAACGACCACCAGCTTGGTGACCTTAAACTTCTTCTTCCACGGCGGTGCGGTTGGGCTCCCTGTCGGCCAATGCGTCTCGGTGGCACTGTGGGGGCTGCGATTGACACACTTCTCACGCTCCGTGTAGTACATGTGGCGCCGCTGTGAGTCGAAGGCGAAGAGACGCATCGACCAGCCCTCAAAGTAAGTGCCCTGCTTCTCCGCCCGGAAGTAATACATGATTCGTGGACACGCAATTTAATGTCGTTCCTCTCGTAATCGATAGGGAGGGAAAAAAAGGGGAGAGTCCTCAGGTCCTACAGGATGAATTCTTCTTGGCACGCGAAGAGCAAACGCGATGACCGCCGCCCTTATTATTATTATTATTACTTCTACCACTTCCCTCTCTCTCTCTCTCACTCTTTCTCTCCTCTATGGCTCTCACGCACTCGGACGTTCTTTACATGCAGGAAGTCAGGCAGGCAGGAAGGAAGGAGAGAGAACAGTATCAGCAGTGAGAGAAAAAAAAAATGCCTCCCCTCCCATAACGTCACACATCCACACGGGCGGAGAAGTGTGCAATTTACAGACCACCATGTAACCAAAGAGAAAGAGAAAGAGAAAGAGACATACAACCACACATACATTCATACAACCAGACAGAAAAGGTAAAAGGAAGAAAAGAAAAAAAAAAAAAAATTGCAACTCGTCATTACATCTATTCACCTCCTGTTGATTTCATTCGCCTCCCTATTTTTTATATTTCCCTACAAAATGCAAATACACAAACAAACACATATGTGCCATGCCAACCCTTCGCATTTTCAGTTCCATCCCTCTCCTTCTCACTTTCTCTCTCTTTATTTTTCTATTCCCAATACACATACATGCATTGGACGCAAAATCAATCCCTTACTTAAGTGTCGGCCATAACTTCGGGTCCACGCATACATCTACACAGTGAATAATGTCAAAGTAATGATGGTAACAGTGTGGCTCCTTCTCTGGAGGGACACTTTTAATGCGCTCCAGGCACCCATTATAGGCAAGTACCTTGTGGTTACAGTCATTCGCAAGGCATTCCTTTTCAAGCTCAAGTTTAATGTCCTGCGGATCCTCAGCCGACATTACACCTCCTGTTAGTGAGTTTAATTATAATATTTTTTTTTTTTCCCCCCACCACACAACACCACCACCACCTCTCTTTTCTGTCGTTTGCAATCAACCTCGAACAGTAACAACCCAATGTAAGATGCATACAAATATATAAACAAGAAACAGAAGAAAAAAAAAAGAAAAAAAAAAGAAAAAAGGTCGTGGAGCAAGAGGAAACACAGACACACACAGACGCAAAAGCATACAGAAGAAATAAACAGTAAGATGTCCATTAAAAAAGAAAAAAAAAAAAAAAAAAAAAGGAACACGCATACACAAGAACAACAACAACAAAAACAAAGAAAAGAAGGTGGTTTCCGCTGGAGAGGGATGCTACCTCAAAGCAAGGCCTCGGGCATACATATACGCAGGCGTGCAAGGAAAAAAGACATATAAAAGAGGCAATTTGTTTTATGACCTCTCTTCCACCACCACACACCCACCCGCTACTGGTACCACCACCACCACCACCAATATTGTTTTCACTGTTGATTCAGATGACGTTTCTTTTGCTTTTTTCCTTTTTCACTCTACCTCTATCTTTTCTCTTTCTCTCACTCTCTCTCTCTCCTTCCCTGTCTTTGCTTATGTGTCGGCATCACATCTCTTCCCTGCCACTCACCTCCTCTCTAATGCCGTGAGGGGAGAGTGAAGGAAGACGAACCGACATTTAAACACGTCATGAGGGTCATATACATATACAGAGCCGTACAAAATAATAAAAAAAAACAAAAAACAAAAAACAAAAAAACAAGCAAACAAATAAAAAAAAAAAACAATGATTTAATGCGGTCAAATGACCATTCAACGCTCACAATTCTCAAAGAATACAACAAGCATCAGGAGGATACGGGGATGGAGCAATGGTGGGAAAGTAACTCCCGGCTCCTGCACCGCACGCAGGCCTTACACACCTAGCGCCAAGAGGTAAACTCAGGCATCTTACATGATGCTGCATTTGGCTGAGTAGCTTTCCCTAGTGGCGTCTTCCCTTCGCTCGGTTCTCTGCCGCACCAGGCGTCGCCGCTCCTTGTTGGCCGCCGCAATCACCCACGCGCGCACCCCCAGCGCCACCTTTTCTGGCACACGGAATAGCCGCAGGCAAACCTCTCCGTCTGTCAGGGTTCCACCCGTCAATGGAAACCATCTCTCCAGACTGTTGAAGGCGCCTTTGAAGCCGTTTTTTGCGGGTAGAGGGTCCGGCCTCCAGAGCTCCCCAAATTGCATCAAGTCAAGTTCCACAGCGCCGAAGGTGGCGTACTCGTATATGACAACACGGATTCGGTCACACTTGCGAACAAAGAAAACTGCTGATGTTGCTGGGCTCCTTTCATCCCACCGTGTGTTGTCGCGATGAATGAGATACGGCGTGCGAAATGGGAGCGTGTCGTACGGTGTCATAGGCCGCTTCCCCATTGGGACTGTGGCGCAGACCCACGCCTCTCCGTGACATTTAAAGCGGTTGGGAAGCGTCGGCTGCAAGTTGCGCACCTCAATAAATTGCACCTGTAGGGCATGAAATTTCAGTATTGTATCCGATGCCTCCATATCCTCCCAAAGAGAGGGAGGACAAGCGGGAAAGAAAGAGGGGTCACAACTGACAACGTTATTGTGGGCGCCTACCACATGTTTTGAGTTCATTCCACTCCTTCTTATGTAGTTGTTTCCCCCGTCGTTGCAACGATACTGGGCAATGCAGTACAAGTATGGCAGGAGTGAAGAAAAAGGATCCACCGTCGTGGCTGGGGCGTAGTCATGGAGAGGGTAGTACTCAAAAAGTGGTACATTTTCTTCTGGCATTTTGGATCCATGGTGCTTTGCCTGCTCTTGTTGAAAACGCTGCTGATCAAGACGGCCGTATGGGTACAAGACATGAAAGGGAACTTCTCTCCGTTTGACCATAATCCCCAGCACAACCATGCGTACTGGGTAAATCTTTCCATCCGCACCCACGTAAGTGCGATGTACAAAGCCATGTTTCTCCAGCTTGTTCTTTTCCTTGTTCTTTTTCCACATCTTTCTTCGCTCAATTTCATCCTCCACCTCATAGTGAATGTTCCATCGATCCACCTCAAATGAGTTGGGCCGTTCCGCCGTGCGGTTCTGTAACCTCAGATAGAGCTTTGGGACATCAAAGATACTCTTCACGGTTCCCGTAGAGTTGCCAAAACTTTCCACGTACGTTGCGCCAAAAATAATTGTGCGCACCTCGGGAGGCATGCGGTATGTCATCAAGTCAATAAACTCCTCATCTCCAGTTGTTCCAAATCCATTGATGGCATCCCCAGAGTGGCGGGCAACGTGTGGATAGATAGAATGCAGTCTTGTTTGTTTTGGGTGCAGATGATCTAAGTAGCAGTTGTTTTCATCCAGCATTACCATGAAGGCATCAAGATCATGCTCTCCATTCCAGCCAACACCAAAGCGAACATCTGAAAGTGGCTGCTCCGTGTGCCAAAAGCTCTCTTTGTTTAGCGGGTAGTCGGGCAGCAGCCGTACGGCGTCATCGCGTGAATTTCGCTCGACACCAAGAACATCCATCATGACCGGCAGTACGTCTACAAACGTGTAACCAAAAGTACGAATGTTGAGTTCGCGTAGGTCCCACATTTTCGGTTCCGCCGGGTTGTCAGTAAGAGGTGGAAGAGAACACAACATACAAGCAAGATTGGCTGTACCGTTGCCAGTAGAACGCTTGAGATCAATGGATCCCACCTGCTCGTTTATGGTTTCATTAAACACCACAAGTTTCACCCCTGGCAGTGTCGTAAAGTCGGCGCCGGTGTAACTCGTCACCACAAGAAAGATGACAGAAACATCCAACGGTATCTTGTGCATCACAAACGTCACAAATTCGTCACAGAACTCACGACGCTTCTTTCGGCGTGACGCGCGGTAATCATCATCCCCACAGCGGTGCTCGTCCATTGCCTCCTCCACCATCGCAAGCTCCGCTTCTTCGTACAGGCGAGAGAAGAGTGCATCCATGGCACCCATGCGATTCATTTCATCCCTTTTGTTGTTTCTGTTGTTGACGTTCTTCAGTTGGTACTTCCGGCGCTTGGCGGCCAGTGCGAGCCCGGGGAGTTGGTTCTCCTCCTCCCCGCCAATCCTGCTGTCGCCGCTAACAAACATGAAGGGCAACTGATGCGGATCAACGAGGACGCCGGAGCTGCGCAGCTCCTCCTCATCAACACCGGTGGGAAAGGGGTGGTTGAAAAAGACGCAGTCCAAAAACATCCCTTCGTTCGTGAAGCACACGGCGCTGAGGTCCAGATCGACAGGGTCCGCGCCAATGAAGTCCCACCGCAGTCCCGCCGAAACGGCAATGTTGTTTGGAATGCGGAACACCTTCTGCCGCAGGTCAAAAGCCATTTTTCAACTCTCTCTCTCTCTCTATATATATATATATTTCTCGTTCTGTATTTTAACTCTCAGACGCACCGCAAGACGTTCCAGACGGCGTGAAGTTCTTTGCACCCTTCAAAGGACCCCCAATGCGTCCCTGTTGACACCCACCGCCCCTCCCCCCTTGCCACAGTCACGACTAAAGCAAAATGACCTTTTTTTTTCTTTTCTTTCTTTTTCCACTTCTTTTTGTTGTTTTGTGTGTAATGTTTCTGCTCCTGTGCGGCCTGCGGAGAGCAAAGCAGCGCAAAAACAACAAGAAGAAAAACAAAAACTAAAAGCAAACAAAAAATTGAGAATGCCACGCAGTGTAATCCCCCCCCCCTCCTCCCGGTCAAAAAACAAACAACCACCACCACCAGAACAAAAACAATAAAACAGGAAATATTAAACAAAAAGTAAATGCAGAATAAAAGAAAAGAAAAGAAAAACGCATGTAGAATATCATGCGACGCACATCATTATTCCTATTATCCTTTTCGCTTTACTGCTGCATCCCTTATCCCTTCTCTCTCCCTTCCTCTCCTTCATGTGCTTTTTGCCGCTGCTGCTTCCTCCTCCTCCTCCTCCTTCTTCTTCTTCTTCTTCTTCCCCCCCTTGATGCTGTTGTACCATGTGTCCTTAAATACACACACACACATACACACACATACGGGTGCAATATGCACAGTGGATACATATATACACGCTGGTGTGTGTGGGTGGCATTTTCTCACAGCCACCACGTATGATAATGTTATCGCCGTGGAGCCGCCAGCGCACAATGAAGGACCACCACACACACACACACGCACGTACGCATAAGTACAACATCACATCGCCACATCAATCAACTGGAAAAAAAAGAAAAAAAAAAAAAAAGGGCAAGGCGCTTCAAGCAGCATATAAACCGTACAAAATGGAGAAAAGGGCCGAAAGAGAAAAAGAAAAAAAAAAGAGAGAAAAGGGAAAGAGAGATAAATTCCTTCGTTGCAATGCACCTGAGGCCCCTTCCCTCTCAACACCACCACTTCTTGTGTGCCCATTCATTAACTCGTCCTTCTTGGGGCTTATTTCTAAAAATTTTATTTTTTTCCTTTTCCCCCTCCTCTTCTCTTCCCTTCTCTTCCTTTTACATATATATATGTTTTGTGAGTGTATGTGTGTGTGTGTATTCGGTTCCTTTCGTTTTTCTACGTGTGTTTTCAACCGATTGTTTCTTTTTTTTTTCATTTCTTTGGATTTTGTGTTCTCTCGTTGTTTTTTCATGTGCGCTTTTATCTGAGAGAGAAAGAAAAAAGAAAAAAATAATTCCAGCCCCTTCTGTGTTGTACGCTCATTCTCTCCTTCTCTCAATTTCCCTCATTTTGTACGTGCTTGTGGTTTATCTTCCTTTTCTTCTTTTTTTTTTTTTTTTGCGTGCAATTTATAATCCTTCCGTCCAGAGTTGCGCTCATATTACAAATCCTCCTTATCACCGTCACCCTTTTCTTCCAACTCTTCTTCATCCTTTTCTTCTTCCGCCTTTTCCTTCTCCTTCTCCTCCTCTTCCTCCTTCTTCCTCTTCTCCTTCTCCATATCCTCCATGACCTTAAGAGCATCCGCCTCCGCTTTCTTCAGGCTGCCATATGTCTTCTCCACCAATTCCAACACCTCCTTCAAGTCATCGCCAATCATAATGTCCTTAAAAATGCTGCCGGATTCGACCTGCCAGACGTCAATGCCAACGTGTGTGAGCGGCTCCGGAACCTTGTGGAGCTCAGAGTCCTCAACAAAGTCTGGATTAGGAATCTTCCGCGGCTCCCACACGCCCTTGTACGCCGGGTTGGGAATCTGACGTGGCTTCCATGTGCCCTTCGACTTCGGGTTCGGGATCATCGGAGCCTCCCACGGACCGTCCTCCGCATCGTCCCAGTCATCGGGCTTTTTCGCATCCGCGTCCGGGATCATTGCGGGTTCGTTGTCCCAGTCCTCCGGCTTCTTGTCCTCCGGGTCATCCATCGTCTCCTCGTCCACCCAGTCCTCTGGTTTCTTGTCCGTCTCGTCGACAATCTCGCGTGGCGGCAGCAGAGTCCAGTCACCGTCGAGCTGGCCCTTCGCCTTCGACTCGCCGTCCAGAAAAAACTCGTAGGAGTTGTCGGCGGCAATGTGCAACGTGTACACGTGCGTGAGTTTATCCTCAGGGAAGCGTATTCTCTTTGACCACTCGCGGTTCTCCCCGTTATAGTGCAGGATGATGTGCACTCGGTTCTGTGAGCCACAGCGGTCCGGGCCAAACATCAGCCAGTACTTCGTTTCACCGTGAAACTTCTCGGGATCCATCGAGGGGAGCAGCTTGATGTAGCCGCCGCCGCACTTCAGATCCTGCTCGTGCTTCACGGAGAAGGAGACAACAAGGCTTTTCTTTTCATTGGTGATAGGCGTTGGGAAGGCAGTAGACAAGGCGTAAAACCGCGCATCCTCCGTCAGACGGAGACCTTTGCTCTTCTCCGCATCCGCGTAAAATTTACCCGCTGAAATCTCCACCTTTCCAAAGTCATCGCGGTGCTTTGAGGTAGTCCAGTGTTCCATGCTCTTAAACTCCTCGTGGAAGTACACCGTGCCGTGCACGGCTGACAGTGTCGCAAGGCTCAAAAGGGCACAGAAAAAAATCGCTGCACGCATCGCTTAATTTGTTATTCCGTCCTTTCCCTTGTTATCCTTATTCTCTCTTTTTCTGTTTTCTTTTCTTTTTCTTTTCTCTCTGGGCGTGTGCCAGCGTTTGTTTAACAGCCGTTCAAAAAGAAAAAAATAAAAAAACAATAAAAAGTTTCACGCACAAATAATAATTTAGCTTCACACCTGTTGCTTTGGCTTCCCCCTCCCTCCCGTCAGTGCCGACGCCCCGCAAAGAACGTCATTGAAGGGAGAAGAGGAAAGAGAGACAATGACACAAAAGGCATAGAAATAAAAACACAACAACAAAAACAAACAAACAGTAAAGCACTGCACAGACGCAGTAGCTGCGCGCACACACGCGCGGTGGATATATTCCTCCGACCGCCCCCTTTCGCTTCATCACCCGTCTGTGCATTTGACATCCACAGAGAGCAACAAGAAGTGACAAGAAACAACAACAACAACAACAAAGAGAAAAACATACCTCCGCTGGAGTTAGTAGCAGAAACGTTTCAGCCACGACGGCCTGCTAATGCCATCGGAAGGGCGGTTAATATCATGTGCCGTAACGCCCCGCGATAACTCATCCGGCACCGCAGGCGCAGCAGTACCTCCTGCAGACAATTCGCGGTGCTGCGACGGGGCCCGTTGCTCCTGTCGTGACGTCATCGGCCGAAAAATCGCCGGCGCTTCCCCACTGCGGCCCTCAGCCGGTATCGGTGACGGTAACGTCGAAAATGCCAAGGGTGTTGAGGACAATGCTCCTCTCGCCGTGTGCACGGAGGAAGCGGTGTGGAGAGGACTGAGGCGGCGTGGCTCGTGCAGCTCACTGTGACTCAGCAGTTGACGTTCCACAAGTGGCCGAAGAATGTCCTTCACACGACTCCGCACGGCATTTTTCACCGTCATACGCACGTGTTCTCGAAGTTTTGTCTCCATCGAAAACAACAGCGCCTCTTCATCCTGCAACAAACGCCGCGCCACTCCCGCAGTGAAGGAAGCGGCGGTGTCATTGCGAGGCGTCGTCAATGCGTCAAGTGCCCTTTGCAGATCTCCCACAAGTTGTTCTGCTCTACTAACAATACCACGAATTTCATCCTCTGCTGCCAAACGCAAACTGGCCAACGTACGCATGGTGTCGCTCTTCCACTCCTCTGACGCATGCTCAAACGCGTCATGCATCTCCTGCAGCAAACGTTCCTTAAACTCGAGTGCCTCCAAGAACGCTCCTGAGTTCTCACATGCGTTGGTAGCCGAATTCCCCGCAAGAGCCAATTGTGCCAGTCGCATCTTTAGTTCCGCCATCTCCCGCCCTGTCTCTTGTTTCGACTGCATGTGTGCTGCCCGCATTCTAGCAATATCGGCCTCATACCTGGCTCGTGTTTCTTCTAATTCTTTCTGCAGCCGTTGAATAGTGTGATCCCGGAAGGCCAACTTCTCTTGCATCGTTAAGGCTGCGTCCTGTATGTCATCCACAGAAGTCTTCTCCTCCGCCCTCGTTGCGTCTTGCGGCTCAAATGAGAACACCACACGCTCCACAGAAGCAGCAGAAAAAGAAGAAGGAACCACTGTCGTCTTGCGTCCTTCCGCAACAGCACCAGGGATTTCGCGGCAGGTCGCCAGGGACTGTAGTGCCTGCTGAAAGGCTCGCTGTGCCTGTGTTGAGTTCTGCAGCCGGTCTTCCTCCTCCCGGCTCCACCGTGCCTGAAACGTCACGAGGGATTCCCGATCTTCCCGTCGCGGCAACGTTTCCTCAGCCGTCACTGCTCCCTTCGCCTTCGGTGCGCTCAGCGTCATGCCGTCGCGACCGCAACTACCCTCATGGCCGTGCAGGTAATTTCTAAGCACCGAATCGCCGCGAAGACGCTGCAACACCGTTAGAATGGCGTCACTACTCGCCACATCCTCATCACGGCTCATTAGCGCAATCGGACGCACCCGCCTAGTAGCCGTAAGGATGGCAATAATAATAATAATAAGAGCCTTAATTTCTGAAAACAATCGGACAAAAAACACACACACAAAAAGAAAAAATGCAAAAGAAAAAAATAATAAATAAATAAGAACGGCGTAAGTGACTGTAATAAATTGGCCTCCATGTGCGCGTGTGCCGTCCAGTCACTGTCCGTGGACATCACACACAAAAAGAAAGAAGAAAAGAAGCAGTCAAAAAAAAAAAACGTAAGCGGAAAAACAAAAACTCCGCCCATCAAATTCTTTTCTCCTACAGTTAACAACACAAAAAAATAAATAAAAGAGCATCCTTCTTATAAAACATGCATCCTTTTATTTCTATCTTCTTCTCTTCGACATTTTCTTCCTCCTGCCATCATTCCTACTCATTTCTGTTCACAGGCATATTTAACCTCCATCTTCTTTCTTTTTGGTCCTTTTTCTTTTTTCTTTTTTCTATTCTGTTGCTCCCCGTGCTTTTCTTATCCTCTCACAGCCCTTGGCATCGGTACCCACTGCCACTACTGGTGCCCTTCCTCCTCCTCCTCCGGATCTTCTGTTAGAGAGAACTCACCAACTGGAGGTGGTAACCCGTGCAATCCCGGCGACTTCGGTAAGTAACTTGCAGAGTCGTCCTCCTGCTGCTGCGACTGCTGATCGACACGAGAGGCGCTGGCACGTGACGCCACCACGGAACGCCGTGCCGTGTAGGCAGAGTAGGCGGGCGACAGAGTCGGCACATAAGACGCGGACTGCTGGGATTCCGAGTCGCCGACGCATTGATACGGCTGTGTCGCCACACTCGACATAACAGAGGGCACGTATGCCGGAGAGAGACCGCCGAATCGACCGCCACCAAATGCCTGTGGCGCTTCAAATTGCGGTGAAGAGGGAACCGACGGCATTGCCATGCTGGACTGAATGTGGAAGGAAGAGGCCTCGCTGTAGTCCACGCTGCTGGGCAACGCCGAAGGCACTTGCATAGAGGCAGGGTTGTATACGCTCGCCGACGACATGACGCTGTATGGCTGCGAGACGCTTGAGGCCCGCACTCGCTGATCCGACATGCCCATCGCAGGGTACGCCTGACTGAAGTGCACCGCACTCGCCTCATGCATACCACCATAAAGTGTTGATGCTGTCAAAGGAGCAGCGGAGGAGCTGCCGCCAACACCCTCACGGAAGAAAAGGCTTGCGTCATTTACAAATGGTGTGGTCTCATGATCCTTTGCGCGGTAGGGCATGGATGACGGTAGGTTCTGCGTTGAGGCAAGGCCGTGGTAGACATTCACTTCCTTGCCGGGCGCCACGGCATCCTCCTGAGGCACCGCCTGCTGCAGCGCCGCCATATTCAACACGAGATCAAAGAGACCCGTGCCAATACGAGCCTGATTACCAAGCACAAGGTTTGCTGATACACCACGCACAGGATCTCGCTCACCAAAAGCCGCGGCAGCCATAAGAACTTTCACAGTTTCCTCAAACGAACAGCGCATCAGAGGTCCCGACATTTCCGAGCGATTAATACCAACGCGTGAAACGGCCATCAGATAACCCCGCTGACATATCGTGTCCACCAGTATGGTGTAGTGACGGTAGTTGATGTTAAGACCGTAGGCAAGGTAAGCCTCACGCAACTCATGCAGCATCTTGTAGCGTGCCGCCTCAATGCCAAGAAGGCTACAGACTTCGGGAACCTTGTTGCTACTTGTCCGGGTGGCGTTAATAATATTATTACCCTTCTCGTCCACAATGCCAATGAAGGCACGGCGCAGCGCGGTCCCATCTGTGTCAATCAACCAAGTCTTCTCACCTGTCATCTTCCCTGTGGCGGGGTCCACTGTAAACGTTGTCCTGTCTTTCAACAGTGCCTTCCGCACGCCAGGAATACCACGCAGATGCACACGCGCAAGCAGCTCCGGAATGGCATGCTTCAGCCGGGGAATGGAGTCCACCCCATCATTCTTCTTGGGTCGCATACGTATGGTGCGCTCCTTTGTGTCGTTTGCCATACCTGTCTCTATCACATACCCATCGTCCACACGCAAAATTGCCTGCTTGACGTCCTTCATATTAAGTGCCTTATCCACAAACATGTCGGCATCAAGTTCAAGTCTTGCAATCCATGGGGAGCCGTTCTCCACCTCCTGGAGTCGTGCCCGCTCGTCGCTCTCATCCATGACGCTCCACTCCAGCTCCAAGATGGCACGGTCTGCCTCCACAACCGTCTCACGTGGATCAGGATCGTAAATAAACTGGATGCGTTTTGTGACGCTTTCCAATGTACAGTACTCAATTAGGTGTTGAGCCTGCTGTGCGGTACGCTTCTTGTCCCACGGCGGGTATAGGGAGACGTTCATGCTCGCATGTTTCTGATGCCGCGACACATTAAGGAGCTCAAGTAGCCGTGGAACGCCAAGTGTGACATTTTTGGAGGAAATGCCCGCATTGTGAAATGTATTAAGTGTCATCTGCGTTGCTGGCTCACCGCAGGATTGCGCCGCAATTGCCCCAATGTTTTCGCCAGGTGAGACGAGAGACTGAAGGTACTTTGTACGTATTTCTTTCAACAAATACTCAAAGGCCTTATCATTAAGTTTATACTCCCGTAGCACCCGCTTGGAGGCAAGCAGTTGCCGTAAGTGGACGCTGAAGAGTGTCAAGGCATTCTCAATGCGCTGACGGCTAAGCAAGTTGTGGATGCGGCCGTCCACGCCCTTGTGGTAGCACGGGAACAATTTGAGCATGTCTTCCTGCAGCTTCCGCACATGGTCAATGATGGTGACAGGACTGAGATTAGAGACTTGACTACGCTTCCCCATGGTGCTCCGTGCGTTTTGAATGAGGCGGCCAATGTTCACGGGTAAGTTCAGCTTCAACTTCTCCCGCTCCTCCAAGTCCATCATTCGACGTGCCCAGTCACGGTCGGCCATAAGCTGATCAAACTCACTCTGCAGTTTCCGCACGTTCTCCGGATCTGCACGCAGCATCTTTTTTACATGCGGGTCCATGTACGCACCGCCCACTTTCTCGTTAAATGCACCTGTCTCGTCGTACTCGTACTTGTATGTACTTTCCATCTCTTTGTTGTCACGAAATGGAAGAGGGAAGAGCTGCCCGCCCTCAATACGAGCCCCGTCCAAGCCATCCTCGCCATACATGAACTGAATGAGTTCTTGATTAGCGTTGCGCACAGTGCCATCGTACGCGGCGTGAACGTCTTCGAGTGCCTTGATAAGTTTACGCTGCAGGTACCCTGTGTCAGATGTCTTGACGGCCGTGTCAATAAGTCCCTCTCGACCCGCCATCGTATGGAAAAAGAACTCGTGTGGTTTGAGCCCTTCCACGTACCCGCGGTTTGCCATGCCTCGCGAGGTTTCACCGTAGTCATCCAACATGAAGTGTGGCAGTGTGCGACGGCGAAAGCCAAATGGGATTCGGCTGCCGGCAACGTTCTGCTGGCCGACAAAAACAGCAATCTGGCAGATATTCAGATCCGTCCCTTTACTGCCCGCCTCAATCATCACCTTGAAGCTGTTCGTACGGCGCACGTTACTCAAAGCCTTTTTGGCCGCCTCTTCGCGGCACTTGTTCAGCGCGCTGTTCACATCCGCCTCAAAGGACTGCAAAAGCGTCATACCAGCCTTTCGGTTGAGAGTGCGGTTGTTGGCCGCCGCACCGATCTTTTCGACGTTCTCACGCGTCTTCACCAGGACCTCGTTCATCTGCCGAAGCGTGTCCGCATCCGCGACCGTGTCCTGCACACCGACACTGAAACCAAAATTGATGAGGAAAAATGTCGTGATGCGCTGCACGCCGTTGATAAAGCGAGCCACTTCATCCGACCCGCGTTCGTTGAAAATGACGTGAATGAGAGATCCCGGGGCGGCGCCAACGATGCCCTTCGTGATGGGCCCACACAACAGCTGCCCCCGTCGTATCATAATGCTGGAGTCGTTGTGCGGGAACGGCGGTCTCTCCTGCGGCGTCGCCGGATGGTTCACTTCTGGAAGAATGAGCGAAAAGACCTGTTTTCCTGTCCACAGAGGTCGCGGCTTTAGCACGGCCGGCACGGGCAACTGCCACAGGTCCAACCAGAGAGCAACACTCTGCACAAAGTACTTGTCAAGAAACGTGTCCTTGTCCGTGAGCCGATAACTGCCGAGAAGACTGTCCTGGACAATGCCCATGCACGGAGCAGACTTGTTGGGCGACACAAAATTCTTTGGCACCATCATCATTTCAATAAGCTCCGCCTTCGTGAGAAGACTCTGCGGCACGTGCAGATTCATTTCGTCACCATCAAAATCCGCATTGTACGGCGTTGTGCACGAGAGATTCAGACGAAACGTGTTGTAATTTAACACCCGCACACGGTGGCCCATCATACTCATACGGTGCAGTGTGGGCTGCCGGTTGAAAAGCACAACATCGCCGTTTATGACGTGCCGCTCCACGACGTCGCCAATGTTGAGCGTCACTTTCGAACGGTCGCGCCGCAACGCCAGTTTGGTAGTGGTCCCATTGGGGTGATGAATGTAGTTTGCGGAGGGGTATACCGGCCGACGCACAAACTCCGTAAGCCGCTTCTTGTTGACCGCGCTCACGCGTTCCGGAAAGGTAAGCGTCATGGCGATAGAGAAGGGCACACCAACTTCATCCACGTCAATGTTCGGATCGCCTGTAATGACAGTTCGGGCAGAAAAATCCACGCGCTTGCCCATCAGATTCCCGCGTAGACGGCCGTACTTTCCCTTCAGACGTTCCGTCAGTGACTTGAGCTTCTTCGTGTCGTTCACCTTCGTTGGCTTGTAGTACATGGAAGCGTTGTTGAAGTACGCGGCCACATGCTCTTGCAGCAGCGCGCGACTGCGGTCCACTGCCACCTGCACATCAGACTCCTTGTCCTTCCGCAGCTGATTATTGCGCTTCACAATTGACATAATCTGATGCGTGAGCTCGTCGTCCGACTTGAGGCTGCCAAACGATATGGCGGGCCGCACTTGCGGCGGTGGCACCGGCAGGACCGTCAGCACGAGGTCGCGTGGGTGACAGCGCAACGCGTCAAACCCCATCACCCGCGCGTCCTCGTCGGAGACACGGTCGAGCACTTGGCGCGCGGTGTCCGCGTGCCACACCATGTCCTGCTCCTCCAGCGTTGCCTTGATGATAAGGGTTGGGTAGATGCCGAGGTAGCGGCCAATGCGAGGCTGCGTTGCGCCACACCCGCGCGCCACAACCGCTTCCTCGGGCGTTGTGGCATCCGTTGACATGCGACATTTCATGCCGCACATCTTTACCACTTGGCGCAGGCGATTCACGCCGGTGAGGTGCTGCAACTTCTTGTGCACCTGCGGGTCGTTGGTGTCCATGAGGAGTGCGCCGCAGGACTTGCAGACGCACTTCAGTACCTGCAGCACGATGTCAAAGACGCCGATGTTAAAAACAGGTTCCGCAAGGTCAATGTAGCCAAAGTGACCGGGGCACTCCGGGTGCTTTCGGTGACACGTCTCGCAGGCAAACTCAAAGTCGGTGGTTCCCATGCGAAGATCATTAATGCCCCCACGCACAGGTTGGCCGCGCTCATACGACTTGGCGTGCTCCACGAGACACACGGCGTAGTCTTTAATCTGCTTTTCCTTAAACATCTCAAACTGCACTTCCACGACCTTCTGTAAGTCCATCTGCGACGGTGGCAGTGGGGCCCCGCCGGACATTTTTTAAATCCTTTACCACGACCACACACACAAAAAAAAAAACACTGCAAAAAACAACAACAAAGGAGAGAAGACAAGTGCACCTACTGTATGCATGAACAGGAAAATACAGCCCAGACCCACACACACATCCACAGAGAGAAAAAAAGGCAGACACGAGAAAACTACAAAACACTCGCCTGGGCTGCTCGCCACATCCTAAACTTATGTAAAGTAAAGTAATAATGGTGGAAAAGAAAGAAGGCAAAAGGAGAAGCAGTGGGTTTCGCCTAAATGCCTGCTTCAAGTAAATATATACATATACATATATCTATTTTCGAATTGTCGCTCACGTAACATGTGGCACATTGTTGGGATTGTAAATATTACGACTTATAAGGCGGTAGGATTTTGAGGATCCTCCAGCCACAAGACCCCACCGCGAGGCGAGCATCGCAAGAGGGTGTGGGTGGAACGGAAAGTGAAAAATAAAAAGTAAAGAAAATATTCGTCTTCCCGACATCGGCTCCCTGATTACTTCCATCGTCGGCTTTCACAAAATAATTAACAACACGGGTTAAAAAAAAAAATCGTAGAGAAAAAAAAAATATCCTCGTTTTTATCAAGAAATATATTAATTTCGGCGGCCGGCATTCTTCTTCATCACTCGTTTCACCGACACCAAAAAAAAAAAAAAAAAAAAAAAAACGTATCAAAAACACAGACTCACATACATCTTTCATTGACGGCCCAGCACACACACGCACATCCTCATCACGTGCCCCCAGCAGAAGCACACACGCAGCACAACGCAACGGGCGCCCACTGGCTCCACAACCACCTCCCGCACGCGGGTCGAGGGCAGGGAGTGACACGCTCCACAGGAGCACGGGGCAGTCAATGACACATTCCACGTCGTTCGGCCACGGAGCACACAGGGCACAAACCGGAATGCAGCAACCAATCAAGCAATACATTGGGATTCAACATGCACAGAAAACAAATCATTTCGTTCATTTGTCAATCGCACGACGGGTATATCGTGTCCTCTGAGACCCATTCCACACGGGCGACAGGAGATGTGTCGTTGCCGAAGCGCGCCATCAGCGCAGCGTAGTCGTCCTCCAGCACGTGATGGACACACATCGAGGTCGGCACCACCTGCGAGTGACCCGTGCCATTGCGGGCGTCATGGAAATGACAATCCTGCATCTCGACGTATACCATCGGGTTGTACTTCACTTCGTTCACTAGCACACGTCCCACCATTACGTCCTCGCTGCTGCATGTGAATCAGAAAAAAACTCTTCCTCACGCTCCTTGCTGTACGGCAGGTATGTCAGGCGCCGCAGCGGCTTGTACGACACCAACGCCTCCGCCACATCCCTCGACAAGGTGTAGCACCAGCCAACCATAAACGTGTAGCCTCTTATATATCTTTCCGGACCAGAGGGAGGAAGCATGTGGTATCCCATGTAGATCCCTCGGCGCGGCAGGAGGCGCAGGTGAGCAACAAACAGCGGCACACGGAGGAACATGTCGTCATCGCCCTTCGCAATGTACCTCGCGGTCGGGAACAGGCGGTGCGCAAGGTCAAACCACATGTACGTCTTGCGGGTCATACCAATAGAAGCCTCAATGCCTGAATACCCCCCAACACCAACTTTTTTCTCTGGTGAAACACGGCCCTCGTTCATTGGCAGTGCAACCACATCGTTCCACTGCGACGCCTCCTCCAGTAGCGCGGCGGAATATTCGTAGCCGTGCGACGGGTGTCGCCCGAGGACGTACAGCACAAGCATCGCACCGGTGAAGTCGTTCGCCCTCGTCGCCACTCCGGGGAACCGCCAGCACGTAGACCGCTGCAGGTTGCGTTGTGTTCGCCTCGCCTCGTCGTCCGTGGAGGGGATGCCCAGCACAATCAGATACTCCCGCCGGCTCCACGTGTCCACAACACGGCGTGGGATGTAAGCAAGCGCTGCGTCGTCCACTGCGGCGGCTCGCGGGTGGCGGAGGTTGTTGGGTTCTGGTGCACCATCATCGGCAGCGATGTCAAAGCTGAGGGACAGAACAGTCATGACCGCAATGAAGAGAATCAGCAGCACGGCAACCCGCCTCAGCCTCCGCTTCATCGTCGGCAGTTTCGTTTTCGCCATGGTCGCTTTCGGTGTGAGAGTCTAGGCAAAAGAAAAAAGGGCGGAGAGAGTGTGGGGGCAGCAGGCAGCAGGCACAAACAGCTCGGGCGACAACCATAAACAACACGGCCACGCGGTGCCACGCAGCCACGCGAGTACACGAATGCCCGTCAGCCAACCCACTGCGCCCCACCCGAACCCGGGACGGTGCGGGTGAAGGCGTCACGGCGGCGGAGAAGCCGACAGCACGCCGCCGCGGCGGTGGCAACGTGGGCGGCGACACCAGCGCACAGGAGGCACGGGAACCACCGCCAGGGCTCGTCCGGCGCCTGTGGGGCGCTGCGCCGTCCCCTCCCCGATGAGGAGTGGGCCACGTTTCCCAGAAAGTTACAACAAAAGAAGAAGGAACAGTCATAAAAATATAATGACACATAAAGACTCCCTCCGACACACACAAAAAAATGCTCTTGTTTTTCTTCCACATTGCGAGACGTTTTTCACTTCATTGCGTTGGTTTCACTCAACATTTCTGATCACAAAAAACAAAAAAGTAGGGGACAAAAAGAGTCCTGCACGCCTGTTGAGTCCTCGCAGAGAAGCGGCCTGCCTTTTCTTGTACGCATGACCACCCACCATCGGCGGCCGGTGCGTTGTCACCTCGGTATATATATTCGGTCTCCATGGCTGCAGTCCCTTCCCACGTGTCGGCTCGCAGGGTCACCCTCGACGGCGGCACGCCCCCTCCTCCCCTGTGAGTCTCGGCGTTGGGCTCCTCAGCAGTTTCCGTAGCGCTCTTCCGGGATCTGCATACTCTCAAGATCGTTGGGGAAGAACTGTGGTGCCGGGGAGAAGCCGCCAAAATAACCCGCCGGCGTCGGCTCATGGCTGCCGCTCTGTTGCCGGCACGGGCCCCATCCGGAGTTTGGGCCGCCCATGTTCCCAAAGCCCTCCGGCAACGGCGGCATTTCATTCGGGACCGTGCA
>NW_001849309.1:0-3917 GCF_000209065.1 Trypanosoma cruzi | reverse complement strand
GGCAGCAGGCAGCAGGCACAAACAGCTCGGGCGACAACCAGAAACAACACGGCCACGCGGTGCCACGCAGCCACGCGAGTACACGAATGCCCGTCAGCCAACCCACTGCGCCCCACCCGAACCCGGGACGGTGCGGGGGAAGGGGTCACGGCGGCGGAGCGAGCGGCGTCAGGGAGACCGTGAGTGATGGGGGCAGGGCCGCCGCGGTGGCAACGTGGGCGGCGACACCAGCGCACAGGAGGCACGGGAACCACCGCCAGGGCTCGTCCGGCGCCTGTGGGGCGCTGCGCCGCCTCCTCCTCCCACCGCTCTCACGGCCCCAGCCACAGCTGCCCAAAGAAATGGTCGACAGGCACGGGGGGCTCAGAACACTGCACAGCAAATAGAAGTGTTAAACGTGCATATGGTTTAATTTCTGGAGTGATATGAAGACCACCAGCGCCCCGCACAACGCAGGGAGCCGCCGCAAGCCCGCCGCCCACCAGCGAGTCCACCCGTCGTCTGCTTCCCGTCCGCCCGAGCGGCCCTTACACTGTGCACACTGCTACAAGAGAAAA
This sequence comes from Trypanosoma cruzi, assembly GCF_000209065.1. Lineage (NCBI taxonomy): Eukaryota > Euglenozoa > Kinetoplastea > Trypanosomatida > Trypanosomatidae > Trypanosoma > Trypanosoma cruzi. The sequence goes on along the minus strand of NW_001849309.1, from coordinate 3,360 downwards.
AAAGAAGGGACAGCTGCGTCGCCAACAAGCAGGGGCCGTGTGTCATTGGCGTTGTCCCGCCCACTGGGCGCATCGGCGGCGGGGCGAGCGTCACGTCACGCAGTCTCCACACACTGGGAGCCACACCACCGGCACTGACGGCAGCCGCACCGTGGGATGCTCCGCTCACAAGTAAATCACACGAACACACAAGAATACATTCCCAGCGGCTCCCAACCGCAAGCACCCACCACGAGGTGAGGGCTCTGGAGTGGGAAGGCCAAAGCAACGCACACAAACAAAAAACACGCTGAATCCCCTCCATCTCCCAATCGCAAAATTAACAGAATAAAACGTATCAAAAACACAGACTCACATACATCGTTCATTGAAGGCCCAGCACACACACGCACATCCTCATCACGTGCCCCCAGCAGAAGCACACACGCAGCACAACGCAACGGGCGCCCACTGGCTCCACAACCACCTCCCGCACGCGGGTCGAGGGCAGGGAGTGACACGCTCCACGGGGGCACGGGGTAGTCAATGACACATTCCACGCTGTTCGGCCACGGAGCAAATAGCGCACCTTCAGAGTCACAACAAATTATCTAACAAGAAATCCATAAATAAAGAAAATAAGCTATTTCGTTTACTCGCTAATTGTAAAATTGGCAGAAAATACTTGTCTGGGCTGCTCGCCAGATCCTAAACGTATGTAAAGTAAAGTAATAATGGTGGAAAAGAAAGAAGGTAAAAGGAGAAGCAGTGGGTTTCGCCCAAATGCCTGCTTCAAGTAAATATATACATATACATATATCCATTTTCGAATTGTCGCTCACGTAACATGTGGCACATTGTTGGGATTGTAAATATTACGACTTATAAGGCGGTAGGATTTTGAGGATCCTCCAGCCACAAGACCCCACCGCGAGGCGAGCATCGCAAGAGGGTGTGGGTGGAACGGAAAGTGAAAAATAAAAAGTAAAGAAAATACTCGTCTTCCCGACATCGGCTCCCTGATTACTTCCATCGTCGGCTTTCACAAAATAATTAACAACACAGGTAAAAAAAAAAATCGTAGAGAAAAAAAAAATATCCTCGTTTTTATCAAGAAATATATTAATTTCGGCGGCCGGCATTCTTCTTCATCACTCGTTTCACCGACACCAAAAAAAAAAAAAAAAAAAAAAAAACGTATCAAAAACACAGACTCACATACATCGTTCATTGACGGCCCAGCACACACACGCACATCCTCATCACGTGCCCCCAGCAGAAGCACACACGCAGCACAACGCAACGGGCGCCCACTGGCTCCACAACCACCTCCCGCACGCGGGTCGAGTGCAGGGAGTGACACGCTCCACGGGGGCACGGGGCAGTCAATGACACATTCCACGTCGTTCGGCCACGGGGCACACAGGGCACAAACCGGAATGCAGCAACCAATCAAGCAATACATTGGGATTCAACATGCACAGAAAACAGATCATTTCTTTCATTTCTCAATCGCACGACGGGTATATCGTGTCGTCGGAGACACGTTCCACACGGGCGACGGGAGATGTGTCGTTGCCGAAGCGCGCCATCAGCGCAGCGTAGTCGTCCTCCAGCACGTGATGGACACACATCGAGGTCGGCACCACCTGCGAGTGCCCCGTGCTATTGCGAGCGTTGTCGAAATGACACGGCAGCACCTTGACGTATACCATCGGGTTGTACTTCACTTCGTTCACTAGCACACGTCCCACCATTACGTCTTCGTGCTGCATATGAATCGAAAAAAACTCTTCCTCACGCTCCTTGCTGTACGGCAGGTACGCCAGGCGGCGCAGCGGCTTGTACGACACCAACGCCTCCGCCACATCCCTCGACAAGGTGTAGCACCAGCCAACCATAAACAACACATGTATTGAACGGTCCTTCACCCATAACGATGATCCTGAATGGACGCCCATGTAGATCCCTTGGCGCGGCAGGAGGCGTAGGTGAGCAACAAACAGCGGCACACGGAGGAAAATGTCGTCATCGCCCTTCGCAATGTAACTCGCGGTCGGGAACAGGCGGTGCGCAAGGTCAAACCACATGTACGTCTTGCGGGTCATACCAATCGCGGCTTCGATGCCTGAATACCCCTCAACACCAACTTTTTTCTCTTGTAACAAACGGCCCTCATTCATTGGCAGCGCGACCACATCGTTCCACTGCGACGCCTCCTTCAGCAGCGCGGCAGAGTAGTCGTAGCCGTGCGACGGGTGTCGCCCGAGGACGTACAGCACAAGCATCGCACCGGTGAAGTCGTTCGCCCTCGTCGCCACTCCGGGGAACCGCCAGCACGTCGACCGCTGCAGGTTGCGTCGTGTTCGCCTCGCCTCGTCGTCCGTGGAGGGGATGCCCAGCAAAATCAGATACTCCCGCCGGCTCCACGTGTCCACAACAAGGCGTGGGATGTAAGCAAGCGCTGCGTCGTCCACTGCGGCGGCTCGCGGGTGGCGGAGGTTGTTGGGTTCTGGTGCACCATCATCGGCAGCGGGGTGAAACCTGAGGGAAAGAACAGTCATGACCGCAATGAAGAGAATCAGCAGCACGGCAACCCGCCTCAGCCTCCGCTTCATCGTCGGCAGTTTCGTTTTCGCCATGGTCGCTTTCGGTGTGAGAGTCTAGGCAAAAGAAAAAAGGGCGGAGAGAGTGTGGGGGCAGCAGGCAGCAGGCACAAACAGCTCGGGTGACAACCAGAAACAACACGGCCACGCGGTGCCACGCAGCCACGCGAGTACACGAATGCCCGTCAGCCAACCGACTGCGCCCCACCCGAATCCGGGACGGTGCGGGGGAAGGCGTCACGGCGGCGGAGCAAACGGCGTCAGGGAGACCGTGAGTGATGGGGGCGGGGCCGCCGCGGTGGCAACGTGGGCGGCGACACCAACGCACAGGAGGCACGGGAACCACCGCCAGTGCTCGTCCGGCGCCTGTGGGGCGCTGCGCCGTCCCCTCCCCGATGAGGAGTGGGCCACGTTTCCCAGAAAGTTACAACAAAAGAAGAAGAAACAGTCATAAAAATATAATGACACATAAAGACTCCCTCCGACACACACACAAAAATGCTCTTGTTTTTCTTCCACATTGCGAGACGTTTTTCACTTCATTGCGTAGGTTTCACTCAACATTTCTGATCACAAAAAACAAAAAAGTAGGGGACAAAAAGAGTCCTGCACGCCTGTTGAGTCCTCGCAGAGAAGCGGCCTGCCTTTCTTGTACGCATGACCACCCACCATCGGCGGCCGGTGCGTTGTCACCTTGGTATATATATTCGGTCTCCATGGCTGCAGCCCCTTCCCACGTGTCGGCTCGCAGGGTCACCCTCGACGGCGGCACGCC
>NW_001849308.1:59190-64274 GCF_000209065.1 Trypanosoma cruzi | reverse complement strand
TTTTGTTTCTGTTTGCTGCTTTCATCTTCTTTTACTTCCATATCTCTCTGCGTGCTATTATAAGCGCCATTGCAGTTGAAGCAGGCGGCGGCACACACAACATCATTTCCCAACACATTTGGTGGCGAACATAAATACCCCTCGCCTGGGAGATGTGGGTGCCCACAAGAAGCGCAGCACACAGTGATGCCGTGAAACCCTCTGGTGACGGTCCACCCATGCAGGCACCACCGCAGCAACGCCCACACATGCGTCGTCGGCAAGGGGGAGAAGGAAAGTGGAAGTGGATGGCGTGCGGGCGATCGTGACAAAAACAAATGACGATCTCAGAGTCCGATGACGCGCACGCATGTCCGCCCTCATGAAGCCACAAAACGCCGCCCGATGTCCCATCATCGTCATTACTAGAGCGCCACTAAACTCAGGAAATCACTACAACACAAAGGAACCTGTCAACCGGCTGCTTCCCAAAACACTCTTATTTGCTACCACACCCACACTCCCACTGATCATACGTACAGTTTTACTCAACCTGCCCATCTCCCCGTTCTCTCTCTCCCACAAGGACGCAATAAGGATGCAATTCTCAGACAAATGGATGACCTCTGTTGCCGGTGTCTGGTTTCTCCTGGTGCTGTTTGCAGTTTCTCGCATTCAAGAGATCGAAACCAACGTTGGTGCCTACTTGGAGGATGACTTCACCGCCAACTCTTCCCAGCAGCCCCAGTTACTCCCCCGTACCACTGACGGGGAGGCACTGCGATACGTTCCCCGCGATGTCGTGGACACGTGGAAGAAGCGAGACTTTCTCATTGTTCTTGGCATTCCCACTGTGGATGTGGAGGCGAGGCAGCGGCGCCGCCACCTGCAGCGGTCGACGTGCTGGCGGTTCCCCGGAGTGGCGACGAGGGCGAACAGCTTCACCGGTGCGATGCTCGTGCTGTACGTCCTTGCGCGGCACCCGTCGCACGGCTACAAATACTCTGCCGCGCTGCTGGAGGAGGCGGCGCAGTGGCACGACGTCCTTACAACCTCCATTGATGAGGGCCGTGTGACGACGAACAAAACCGTTGCTGGCTCCGGCTTTTGGGGCCGGGAGGCTGAGATTGGCATGAGCCGCAAGACATACTTTTGGTTTGACTTTGCCTTGCGTCTGTTCCCCACGGTCCCGTACATTGCGAAGGGTGACGACGACATCTTCCTTCGCGTGCCGCAGTACCTTGCCGACCTGCGCACACTCCCGCGTCACAAGACGTACTGGGGTGTGTTTTACCAAAAAGGAGATCTTTTTCCTGTGGGTTTTATTTTGGGTTTTGCGATGACGCTTGCGAGGGACGTGGCGGAGAAGTTTGTGTTGTACAAGCCGTTGCAGCGTCTGGTGCGTTTGCCGTACAGCAAGGAGAGGGAACCGGAGTTTCTGAGCCTGAACATGGATCACGAGGATGTGATGGTTGGCCGTGTTCTGCACGAGATGCGGTACAAGGACGTGGCCTTCTTTTCCGAAAGGCCATGCCGCTTTCATGACGTGCACGAAGGCTTTAGGGTAAGGAATGTCACTGAGAGTTCTGTTGTTGTGCACCATGTTTGGGAGAGTGACTACGAAACATTGATGCAGCGCTTTGGGAATGACACTTCTCCTGCGCCCAAGAGTTTCAATTTCAACGAGAGAAGGTACATTTTTGATTGTTAGCAGTAATGGCCATTTTTTAAAACTTTTTTAGGATCTTGTGAAATGAATGTTCGCGGGCAAGTTGGCTACGCAATTTAACATTTGTATCCTGATGAAGCGAACTCTTTATAACCTTTTTCCCCCCAATGTTTTATTCTTTGGTTGGCCGCGATTCTAGGAATCGGGGAAACAATGACGTCGAGAGGACTTCAATTATTTTATTTTTGTTTTTTTGTTTTACCATCGCACCCACCCCCTTTTGATTCCCACTTGGCGGCGGGGTCTTGTGGCTGGAGGACCCCAAAGTCTTTCACGTCGTAGGTAATAAATAAATATATGTATACTATTGGAATGGAGTGAGCGGGCCACGATAGTGGCTAACGGATGATGTAGATATATAAACATACACTTACCTGGTGTTGAACTTTGGGGATGCGGTGAGCCCACTCTTATTCCATTCATCCCTTTCTTATTCCTATCTTGTTTGGTTTCTATTATTGACAACTTTACAATTGGGCCAGCGCCAAAGGCATATATTTCGTTCACAAAGTCAAATGATTTCGTTCACATCAACACCGTCTGAGGCGCAGCGACGTCTTGTGGAGGACACGGAGGGAGCACGCGAGGGATCTTTTGGGAAGATGTCGGCGCTGGCTCTCGATGTGGTGTTCACCGGGGTCATATTTCTTGGCTTCTCCTTCTACGAGCGTGTTGTGTGTCCGCTGGTTGGATCCGTGGTGAGGGACCGCCTACCGGACCGCCCGCAGTGCCTCCGGTCGCTCACGGTGAGGGACAAAATTTACATCAACTTCGCCAAGGTCGTCACGGCCCTCTTTGTGTACCACACATACCAGTTTATTGTCCACACCGACGTGAGCGGCATGTGCGTGGACTTTATGGACGGGCCGGCAGTTCTTCGCTCCGTGGCGTGGATGCCGCTGCACCTCGTGGCGCTGTTTATTGTCTACGACTTTTTCTACACCCTCTTCCACTGGGCGCTGCACTGGCCGCCCATTTACCCCCTCGTCCACAAGCACCACCACCGCCAGGTGACGCCGTTTCGCGGCGTTGACGACGCCATCAACGTCCACCCGTTTGAGTACGTCACCGGGGAGTATCTGCATCTTTTTTCCCTGTATCTTCTCAGCCGCGTCACACCAGTGGGCCAGATGCACGCACTGACAGCTGTGGTCTTTATCTTTGTTGGTGGCACACTGGCTGGCCTCAATCACACCCGCGTTGATCTGCACATCCCCTACGTCTTTAACGTCCGGGCCCATGACTTGCACCATTTGCAGTTCAAGTACAACTACTGTCAGTACATTACGCTGTGGGACTGGGTGTTTGGCACCTTCAAGAGTGCTCCGAAGGTGTCCAAGGCGGCGAGTGAGTGAGTCGCCACCCCCACGCAGCGTTCTCCTGCCACCTTATCTTCCCACGAACCGTGAGAGGTGGGCGCTGTTGGAGGGACGCGGAAAAGGGAAATAAAAAATATAATAACAACAAAAGCAAGCATGGAGCTCTTCCTTTTACCGGTGATGTTGCGCGCGCGGACGAGGGGGTGCACCGCCGCACGTGGCGGTTTTGGAGCCCGGCATGAGAAGGACCAAAAGCTGACCGCACCGTTGGCGGAGGCGGGGGGATAAAAAAAAGGGCGGCGGTGGCACGCCTCAAGCAATCATTAGTTGCGCCGTGCCATCTGTGCAGCCCGATTGGATGAACCACGGACACACGATTTTGTTTCTGTTTGCTGCTTTCATCTTCTTTTACTTCCATATCTCTTTGCGTGCTATTATAAGCGCCATTGCAGTTGACGCAAGCGGCGGCACACACAACATCATTTCCCAACACATTTGGTGGCGAACATAAATACCCCTCGCCTGGGAGATGTGGGTGCCCACAAGAAGCGCAGCACACAGTGATGCCGTGAAACCCTCTGGTGACGGTCCACCCATGCAGGCACCACCGCAGCAACGCCCACACATGCGTCGTCTGCAAAGGGGAGAAGGAAAGTGGAAGTGGATGGCGTGCGGGTGATCGTGACAAAACAAATGACGATCTCAGAGTCCGATGACGCGCACGCATGTCCGCCCTCATGAAGCCACAAAACGCCGCCCGATGTCCCATCATCGTCATTACTAGAGCGCCACTAAACTCAGGAAATCACTACAACACAAAGGAACCTGTCAACCGGCCGCTTCCCAAAACACTCTTATTTGCTACCACACCCACAATCCCACTGATCATACGTACAGTTTTACTCAACCTGCCCATCTCTCCGTTCTCTCTCTTCCACAAGGACGCAATAAGGATGCAATTCTCAGACAAATGGATGACCTCTGTTGCCGGTGTCTGGTTTCTCCTGGTGCTGTTTGCAGTTTCTCGCATTCAAGAGATCGAAACCAACGTTGGTGCCTACTTGGAGGATGACTTCACCGCCAACTCTTCCCAGCAGCCCCAGTTACTCCCCCGTACCACTGACGGGGAGGCACTGCGATACGTTCCCCGCGATGTCGTGGACGCGTGGAAGAAGCGAGACTTTCTCATTGTTCTTGGCATTCCCACTGTGGATCTGGAGGCGAGGCAGCGGCGCCGCCACCTGCAGCGGTCGACGTGCTGGCGGTTCCCCGGAGTGGCGACGAGGGCGAACAGCTTCACCGGTGCGATGCTCGTGCTGTACGTCCTTGCGCGGCACCCGTCGCACGGCTACAACTACTCTGCCGCGCTGCTGGAGGAGGCGGCGCAGTGGCACGACGTCCTTACAACCTCCATTGATGAGGGCCGCGTGACGACGAACAAAACCGTTGCTGGCTCCGGCTTTTGGGGCCGGGAGGCTGAGATTGGCATGAGCCGCAAGACATACTTTTGGTTTGACTTTGCCTTGCGTCTGTTCCCCACGGTCCCGTACATTGCGAAGGGTGACGACGACATCTTCCTTCGCGTGCCGCAGTACCTTGCCGACCTGCGCACACTCCCGCGTCACAAGACGTACTGGGGTGTGTTTTACCAAAAAGGAGATCTTTTTCCTGTGGGTTTTATTTTGGGTTTTGCGATGACGCTTGCGAGGGACGTGGCGGAGAAGTTTGTGTTGTACAAGCCGTTGCAGCGTCTGGTGCGTTTGCCGTACAGCAAGGAGAGGGAACCGGAGTTTCTGAGCCTGAACATGGATCACGAGGATGTGATGGTTGGCCGTGTTCTGCACGAGATGCGGTACAAGGACGTTTGTTTTTTTTGTTTGTATGTGTGTAAGAGAATCTGTTTTAATGACTTACATGTGTTATAGATTCTTTTAATCATTTTATTTTATTTGGCTCCTCTTTCATCGTGTATTCTATGAGGATTATGTAATGTTGATTGTTTTTTTTTTTTTTTTTGGGGCTTTGATAATAAGTTTTTTTCTATATATCTTTGATTG
>NW_001849308.1:57247-59090 GCF_000209065.1 Trypanosoma cruzi | reverse complement strand
TTTTTTTTTTGTGGTAAATGTGCCTTTTTTTTTTTTGTTCTTGTGAAATATACATGCCTTTGTGTGTGTGTGTGTGTGTGTCTGCTTTGATTTTGCGCATTTGAGCAGTAAATTATGTGTTTTAAATAAAATCCAGTGATGCGGATTGTGTTTGGCCGTTAAAATGTGTGCTTTTGCTTCTTATTTTTTTTTATATTTTATTTTTATTTATTTTGTTTTGAGAGAGTTATGTTTGTGTTGTACGGGTGTATTCTGAGGAGAGTATTTTATTTCTTTATTTTTGATGCCTCCTGTTCTTATGGACTGCCGTAATGATGGATGAATTGGGTGTTATGTTGTTGTTGTCAGTGTATTTATGTATGAAGGGGCGTTTAGCACCGCTTTTCTCCTTCCCCCTTTTTGTTTTATGTTATGAATGATGATTGGGGTTCAGGAGCCGATTGGGGTTTGCTGAGGACTAATGAAATAAATTACACGTTTGTCCGATGGAAGTACAGGAACGTTATTTAACCTAATTTGTGGTCTTTTTTTTTTTTTTTTAAATTTTCTTTATGTTTTGCTTTTGGGTCATTTTTTTTTTTTTTTGCTTGACGGGAGGGAAGTTATTTTCTACTTTTTTTTTTTTTTTTTGTTGCGGTTGCATGGACGCTCCGTTCTTTTTTTTTGTTTGCGTTACTTTTTCATTGTAGTGGTGCGGTGGTGTTTGTTGTGTTTTGGCCATGTTGTCTGCGTTGGTACGCCTTTCTTTGTGTTTTGGATGCTTCTTGACCTTTTTTTTTTTTTTTTTGCATGTCATTTTGGGGTGGCTGGTGGAACAGTTTGTGTCTATTCAATTCACTTTCTCGACTATCACAATATTGTTGACATGCGACGTGCTGCTGTTGAGCGAACAGAGAAGAACCACATTGGTTTTGGAAAAATTATTCTCTTTGGGGAGCACTTTGTTGTCTATGGCGCGGAGGCTCTTGTGGCGGGCATTGACGAGTACACCTCATGCCGACTGGAGCTGACGAAGGGGCAGCCGGGGATTTGTGTTGTGGACGGTCGTCCTGCTGTGCCAGGCTATATTGTGGAGAAGGCTGAGGAGCAGCGTCTTGCCCATCGTCTGGTGTTCCGTCACTTGAATATTGATACCAGTGTTGACGGTGTGCGCATTCATTTGGGTGGGCCACTTGTTCCAACGAGTGGCATTGGGGCTTCTGCCAGCGACGTTGTTTCCCTCTCACGTGCGTTAAGTGAGATGTACGGTTTGGATTTGACCGAAGATGAAGTGAACCTCAGCGCTTTCGTTGGAGAGGGTGGCTACCACGGAACACCGAGTGGGGCAGATAATACGGCCGCGACATTTGGTGGACTCATTTCATATCGACGTGTCAATGGTGTGTCGAACTTTTGTCGTGTGCTCATTACAAGACCGCTGTTTCTGGTGGTGTGCAGCACGGGTATTACGACAAGTACCACCAAAGTCGTTGGGGAAATCCGAGAGCTGAAGGAAAATAACCCCACATGGTTTAATGCCCTATTGGAGCGCTACAATGCGTGTGTGGGGGAGGCCAAGGCGGCCATGGAGGTTGGGAACGTGTTTCGTGTGGGGGAGTTGATGAACGAGAACCATAAACTTTGTCAGGAGCTCACCGTGTCCTGTGCAGAGCTTGATACTATCGTGAATTTTTGCTGCGAAAATGGCGCACTCGGTGCAAAGATGTCTGGGACCGGACGGGGCGGGCTTGTCGTTGCGTTGGCGGCCGATGAGGCGCAGCGCGATGGCATTGCGGATGCCGTAAGGCAGCGTTGCCCTGCTGCGAAGTTTGTCTGGAAATACACTGCGTGCCCTAGAAGTGCC
>NW_001849308.1:50927-57147 GCF_000209065.1 Trypanosoma cruzi | reverse complement strand
TTCAAATTGGGTGCGGCATTGCGAAGGAACTAGAGTTATTTAACAACTTATCTTCGACCTCCCTAGGAAAGTGGAAGCTGTTCCTGTTGCAGATACAGGGCGGCTTTAGGGACCCCGACTTCTACACCGCTGACCACGCGGCTGAGTGTGCCCAGTTCTTTTATGCCCTTTTGTTTCACTCCGGAATGATACCACACATGAGCCATGCGGAGTTGTTGGCTGCTGTGACGGCTGCACTCTGCATGGAGTATGGCCATCCAGGTGTTTCAGGCTGCCTTCTTTCCGCAGCGCAGGACCCTGCGGCCGCTGGCATTCATAGCTGCATTCTACTAGAGCACCGGCGCTTAGAGAGTCTTGGGGAAATTTTTTCACAGGAGCAGTTTTTTTTCTGTGATCATCGGTTGGCGACTGTCTCGCTTCTGGATGATGTGAAGGCTTTGCTTCTTCCAGACGGATGGCATGGGGAGTGCAGCGGCGTGATGCATTCTTGTCTCAAGCTTCTGTCGAGTGGGCCATTGCGGATGGAGAGTGAGTCTGTGCGCTGCCAGCTTGTTCAATTGCTGCTGAGGTTGGCAAAGTATGCTTTTTGCATGCGTGTGTTTGATGTGAATGACCGATACTCGGGGAAGTGGTTTCAGATGATGCAGCGGCAGGCACAATTTGCTGCAGAAATTGGGATTTACGGGTTTGACTTGCCTCACAACGCACTCACCGTCGCGGATACACAACTGCTGCTGATGGAGCGTACAGTCCTACCGCTGTGCCGCATTGTGGTCCAGGCCTTCCCGTCGCTTTATCCGTGCGAGGAGGCACTACGAGCGAACTATGCCACATGGGCCTTGCGTGCTGGGCAACACCCAACGGAGGGTGCTGTGGCGGAGGTGCGTGATCCATTCTTGTTTCCTGCGGCCGATTTGCCGCATGCTGAAGGCATCACACAAGACGCTGCGGCCGCTGACAGCATTGACTCACGGGGTTTGGATGCTGCCCATCGAAACGTTCCACAACACTTAGAGAGTGGCTCCCTTCTTGTCAGCACCGCCTTATTCCTCTCCTCTCAAAAGGAGATGCTCTCTGTGTATGAAGAGAACGTGGCCCTTCGTGGCATGCTTGAGACACTTTTAGTCCCGGTTGAGACTCTCCCTGCATCTCAAGGAGCTGCCCCATGAGTAATGACTCTGCTTGGCTTAAATATAGCTCAATACATCTACCATACATGTTGTGTATAAGACATGACATTTATGGCTGTATTTATGCATCTATACATACATCTCTTATAATACACGGCTTTTGTATATGTTTCCGTTGTAGCGTCCGGATTTTATTTTGTTTGAGGAACAGTAGAGATTGGTTTCTATTTCTGTGCTCATATCTTTTATTTTTTTTGCTTTCCTTTTGTGTGTGTAGGAGTGCTTTTTTTTTTTTTTTTTGATTGGTGCCTTCTTTATTTTATTTTTTTTTTTTTGCGATAACACGCATGATGTGCCCTCATAGAAAGAAAAAGAAGGAAAGAAAAAAGAAAAAAAAAAAAAAAAAAAAAAAAGGAAGCCACAGAAAGCAATAAAAGAAAAAATGAGTGTTTTTCCTGCAAGCGTCTTATGTTCCGCTAGTGAGCTGAGTAATTGTATGCATGTGCGTATGGTGGTGGCGGCTGAATGGACGCTTTTACTTTCATTTTCTTTTTTTTTCTTTTTTCTTTTTGGTTTACTTCTTTCCGCAGCCTCCAAAAGGAGTTTTAAGAAATAAAAACACAAATAAAAGTAAAGCGGATCACTTAAAAAAAAAAAAAAAAGAAAAGATCTTTTTTTTTTTCTTGCCGGAACCACCGCGATTGCGTCGATGTCACTTCTTAGCCTCTGCAGGGATTACGTGGCGGAACGGAGCCGTGACCGTCTGCTTCGGCGATTTTTTTCTGGGAGCATCGCAGCTTTTCTTTTGCTGCTGGTGTTGTCGCCGGGCAGTCGCATTGCCAAAACACTTCATGTACGCCAAAAGAGGAAACTGTTGGAAGTCAAAAGGCAGCGAGGTCCAAGTTTTTCCGCGAATGCGCATGAACGACCGCGCCCTTCCGTTTATAGAAGATTTCTTTTTCTGCTACGAATAGCCGTGCCGTCTTTGAGCTCACGGGAAAGCGGAACGCTAATGATCATCTCGTCACTGCTTCTGTTGCAGACATCTCTCTCACTGCGTGTCCTGAAAATAAGCGGGCAATTGGGTAAGACGGTAATTGCCTGTGACCTTGTGGCCATGGCAAAAAAAATTGTAGTGTTCATGGCGTGGTGCCTTCCTGTTGCCCTCACAAACAGCTCCGTGAATTACTGCGTGGGGATTCTGACGCTGCAGCTTCAATCAAACCTGAGCCGCTACTTTTATCGACGGTATTTGAACCAGAAGGTGTTTTATCCTTTAGCCAGCTCGCACTTTGTGGAGGAGGTTGACCAGCGCATGACGAAGGATATTGAAAGCTGGTCCTTGTCTCTTACAAGCATGTATACATGCCTTTTTAAACCCCTTTTAGACGTTGCGCTGTTTACGTATAAAGTGGCGTCCATCACTGGTGCTCGCGGCTCCCTGGCTATACTCGGCTACCATATTGGGTTTGTGGTGTTTGCCCATACGTTTTTACCGGATTTGGAGCGTATTGTGACTGAACAACTGGCACGGAATGGCGCCCTCGTAACGGCCCACCAGCGTCTTATCTCATATGCGGAAGAATATGTCATGACGCAAGGACAACATTTTCATCGATCTCTCATGGAGAAATATCTTGCATCTATCATTGAGCATGATCAATGGGCCTCCTACGTGCGTGGTGGCTACAGCATCATGGAGATATTTTTCCTCAAGTATGGATCACTCTTACTTAGCTCCATTATTTGTGGAGCAGCTGTGTTTAATAAACATACGGAGGGAATGTCTGCGGCAGATCTTATGGCATTTTTTGTGGAGACATCATATCTTGTCAATAAATTGTCCTTTTCTATTGGGAGCATCCTTAAGAATCTCCGGAAACTTTTTGTTTTGCATGCGCTAACGAACCGTGTGTATGAACTGCAGGAGGGGATCGAGAAGGCGATTGAAGATGGGGCGGGAGCCGTGGCGGGTGAGGTGGTGAGAGGAAATTACATTGAGTTTGACCGCGTCCCGATTGTCTTGCCGACCGGTGAAGTCTTGTGCGAAGAGCTGTCGTTTTACGTGAAACCAGGGATGAATCTCCTTGTCGTTGGCCCGAATGGCTGCGGGAAGTCTTCCATGGTCCGACTATTGGGCGGACTCTGGCCACTTCAGAGTGGCCGTATCATGAGGCCGCGGAATGATCAGATTTATTACGTGCCGCAACGACCGTACATGTCGAATGGGACCCTGCGAGACCAAATTACGTATCCGCTGAAGAGCAGCGAGGCCGGTGCTAGCGAAGCGACGCTGCTGCACTGCCTGGAGCTGGCCGTTTTTGACGACATTTTTGCAAAGCCGAATATTACGTGGGACTCGTCTCTCTCGTGGGCGGGTGACACGCTGTCGATGGGGGAAAAGCAGAAACTGGCCATGGCACGGCTCTTCTTTCATCGACCGCGTTTTGCCATTCTTGATGAGTGCAGCAGCATGATGGACGTGGAGGTGGAGGAGAGGCTGTACAGCGTGTGCCACCAGCTTGGCATCTCCCTCATCACCATCGCCCATCGCCGCTCCGTCTGGAAGCATCACAATTGGATTCTCCGTTTTGACGGCTGCGGCGGATTTTTGTTTTCGCCCATTACATTTGTTGCGGAGGGGGTCGTTGTTCTCACAAATGTCGTCAACGCATCCGAGCCGTTTATGGTGGGGGAGGAGGTGCGGCTTGACTTGTCCCAGTACGATGTGTGAGCGGCCAATTCTTGTGCGTGTTTGATTATTATTATTTTTTTTTTTGGCCGTTACGCTTTTGGCGGAGCGAATTACATCTTTTGCCGGCTTTTCATTTCTGTGAGAAGAGCGCGATATCTACACGACTTGTAGTTTCACGGCAACCACACAGAGAGGGATGCATATCATTTCCCTTTGGTATGCCGTGGGGACACGAGGGAACGTCATCGCACCGTCACAACACCCTGCGGTGTTTTTGTTTGTTTTGTTTGTTTGTTTGCCGAGTGGATAACAGACGAGCACAACAACTGAAACCCCGTGTGCGTGATGTCTTGTGTGGAAAATACTCCCGGCTGTGGACGGCGTGTTCCTGCTTGACATCCAGCACCTCCTGCCCGCACCACGGCTCAGCGAAAAGTCTCCACTTGCCCCTATTATTATTTATTTATTTATTTATTTATTTATTTATTTTTGACAGCGGAGCCGAGCGCAAACCACCGAAAAAAACGGAAATTCCTCATAACAAGAAAATAAAGATTATGTCAACAGAAGTCGGCTATTGGCTTCTCTGTTGGGTCTGCGGGATGCATGGCAGGCGAAACCGTTGTTACATATATATATATATATATAAATTTTTGTAATGCATGTAGGGACCACTATTTTTTCCTATTTTTTTTTTTTTTTTTTGCATTTATGCTCTCTGTCGGCATGTCATTTTATGGTCGGCTTTCTTCAGCTTTTCTTTTGCCTTTTTTTTTCCCTTTTTTTCCCCTTTTTTTCTTTAAGGAATATTTAAGGCAATAATTGGTGTTTGACGGCGGCAGGATGGCAATGGATAGCGCGGAACTCTCTCAACGGGACACGGCGGTGTTGGGTGGTGGACTTTTTACACCTGCGGAGGGCATGTGCACAATTCTCGGGCCGCTTGAGGCTGGGGAAACATACGCGCGTGAAATCCTGCGGAGGCAGTGGTTCCGTGGTTTTTCTGCGCTTAAAGCAAAGTCAGATTTGGAGGAGGCTGGGATGGCGATGTTGAGGAAACACGGACTGGGCGCGGAGGACCCGCAGGAGAGCGATGGAGCGAATGAACAGGAGGGGGAGGAGGAAGAAGAAGAGCTGCACCAGCGGCAGCGACACGTAGGAATGGCGGCAGAGAGGTATAAACAGGAACGAAAACGAGGAGAGTTGCTCTACGAAGAACGCAAGGAGCGACAGGAGATGGAGTGGGAGGAATTTGAAGGCATCTCCGGGCTACAGCTGCAGATGGAGGAGAATTTGAGTCGTCTGGCGCAGGAGGAGGAATCCATGGCAATGCTGCAGCTTATCCACGATGTGATGAAGCCAAGATTTCGTCAGCGATACATCTTTGCGTGGGGGATTGTCACAGCTGTGGCGCATCCACCCCCATGGAGCGAGTTGGATCGCATCCGATGCAGCCAACGCCACAAACCCGTCTACATGCGTTTCCCACCGCTCACGTGCCAAATTCCCATTGAACCGAATCCATTCTGGAATTCATTGGAGTCCTACACTGAGCCCGCCGGTTTGATTCGGATGTGATTGGAGTGGGTGGTCTTGGAATGTTCTTTTTTTTTTTTTACTATACAGGAGAAGCGTATGTCATTTACTCATGTCCCTTCCTTTTTTTTTTTTTTTCCTCCTCTATCCACACAAAGAAGGGAAGAAGAAGAAGAGGCAAAAGAAAAAGAAAAAAAAAAAAATTGAAGTTTTTGGTTTTTGTTTTAGTTTCAGTAGTTCATGTGCCCTTTATTATTATTATTATTATTTACGGGCACTTGTTGTTGAATGGAGGAGCATTTGCCTTTTTTTTTTTTGTTTTATGTTTTATGTTTATCCTTTTTTTTTTTTTTTTTGTATGTGTGCGTTGGCGTGTGTGTGTGCGTGTGTCAAAGTTTTTATTTTTATACTTCTCTTGGGGGTTTTATTTGCGTTCCTTTAGTTATGGGCACGTTGGTGTGCTCCTGCTGGAAGGTGACGCTACGCATAAACAAACACACACACAGAGGGAGAGAGGGACGCCAACTATGAATTTATGAACGCTGTTTGGTAGCGGCGTATGTACAGAAATGAACGGTATTTTGGTTGTTTAAATGATTTTCTTTTCTCCATGGAAATGCCACTTTTATTTTTAGAAGAATATTATTTCCTGTGGGCTTCATGTGTTAGCGCTCTCAATTTTTTCTTTCTTTTTTCTTTTTTTGTGTGTGTGTGTGGACAAGAGGAGTGTACGCCCTCTGGGCGTGTCTGCTGCGTTGGAGGGGCTTTTCTTTGACGGAGGACACACGAGGTTGTTTTAATGACATCACAGGCAAATCCAGACGACGCCTTGTGCGATCATTACCTCCCGCGAAAGAAG
>NW_001849308.1:43151-50827 GCF_000209065.1 Trypanosoma cruzi | reverse complement strand
CTTTCGACGTAAAGGTGATGCACGTGTTTCCCGAACCAGCCTTCCTCTCGTTCGACTGCGTCTTGACATCAAAGATCTCGAATTGGCAAAGGCCCTGCGTGACCCCTCCGTCTTTAAACGGGCGAGAGACGAAGAAAAGGTTAATGTAAGCACATTATTGGATAACATTCATGCTGAAGGAATTCCAGAGGAGCGCTGGGTGGCTCTTGGCAAACACCTTTGTGGTGCCTGTACAGACTTTGCTCTCTCATGCATCACATCGCCCAATCTTTGCACAGAGGGTCGTGCATCCGTTATTGCCGTGGTCTTTGCCACATGCTGCCATCACCTCTGTGAGTTGCGGGACCTCAATGCATTAGCATCCACGGAAGAAGACCAGCAGGCAATCTTGCGTTTGCCAGGCACAGAATACACCATTTCCGCTGCAGAGTTTGCAGCGATAGCATCTATGTCCTCCTGGGCCGTCAGTGGGACGGCTGTTGACAAGGAACGTCAAGCTACAGGGGTTTGTTGTAAGCGTGTCATTGATGCTCTACGGATTCAATACCTCAAACAAAATGGATATCGTTCCGCTTACCTTTGCCAGTACATTGAAAAAGGAATTACAGAAGAGAATGTCACCATCGTTGCCTTTCGGTAAATTATGCTTATTTTAAATTCTTTTGGAATAACCAGCATGAACCACTCTAATAAGGAACGTCACACTCCCATATAATAAAGCAATGTTATATATTACCGGCGTCTAAAAATGGAAATAAATATTACGTATCTTTTTTACTTCTTTCAATTTACACCCCATGAAAGACCCATAAATTCCACTCAACATACTGCTTTTTGCGACCTTTCCGTTTTCTCTCTCCCACAAGGACGCAATAAGGATGCAATTCTCAGACAAATGGATGACCTCTGTTGCCGGTGTCTGGTTTCTCCTGGTGCTGTTTGCAGTTTCTCGCATTCAAGAGATCGAAACCAACGTTGGTGCCTACTTGGAGGATGACTTCGCCGCCAACTCTTCCCAGCAGCCCCAGTTACTCCCCCGTACCACTGACGGGGAGGCACTGCGATACGTTCCCCGCGATGTCGTGGACACGTGGAAGAAGCGAGACTTTCTCATTGTTCTTGGTGTTCTTTCTGTGGATGTGGAGGCGAGGCAGCGGCGCCGCCACCTGCAGCGGTCGACGTGCTGGCGGTTCCCCGGAGTGGCGACGAGGGCGAACAGCTTCACCGGTGCGATGCTCGTGCTGTACGTCCTTGCGCGGCACCCGTCGCACGGCTACAACTACTCTGCCGCGCTGCTGGAGGAGGCGGCGCAGTGGCACGACGTCCTTACAACCTCCATTGATGAGGGCCGCGTGACGACGAACAAAACCGTTGCTGGCCCCGGCTTTTGGGGCCGGGAGGCTGAGATTGGCATGAGCCGCAAGACAT
The DNA here is from genome assembly GCF_000209065.1 of Trypanosoma cruzi. Lineage (NCBI taxonomy): Eukaryota > Euglenozoa > Kinetoplastea > Trypanosomatida > Trypanosomatidae > Trypanosoma > Trypanosoma cruzi. The sequence continues at coordinate 49,399 of NW_001849308.1, read as the reverse complement.
ACTTTTTGTTTGACTTTGCCTTGCGTCTGTTCCCCACGGTCCCGTACATTGCGAAGGGTGACGACGACATGTTCCTTCGCGTGCCGCAGTACCTTGCCGACCTGCGCACACTCCCGCGCCGAAAGACATACTGGGGTGTTTTTTTGAGGTATTATCGCCGCAGGTTCTTAAAGTACATGGGTGGAATGTGCGCGACGCTTGCGAGGGACGTGGCGGAGAAGTTTGTGTCGTACAAGCCGTTGCAGCGTCTGGTGCGTTTGCCGTACAGCAAGGAGAGGGAACCGGAGTTTCTGAGCCTGAACATGGATCACGAGGATGTGATGGTTGGTCGTGTTCTGCACGAGATGCGGTACAAGGACGTGGTCTTCTTTTCTGAAAGGCCATGCCGCTTTCATGACGTGCACGGTGGCTTTGGGGCAAGGAATGTCACTGAGAGTTCTGTTGTTGTGCACCATGTTTGGGAGACTGACTACGAAACATTGATGCAGCGCTTTGGGAATGACACTTCTCCTGCGCCCAAGAGTTTCAGATGTAGCAAAGGATGGTACAATTTTGATTGTTAGAAGTAACGATTATTTTGATCTTTGTTTGTGGAAGCGTGTGAAATGAGTTGTTGTGAGGGTACTGGCTGCCCATAGTAATGTATATCCTGATAGGACGAAGATGTTCTGTGCGTTTTTTACTTTATCCTTGGTTGGCCGCGATTCTAGGAATCGGGGAACCGAAAACCACCAGACGTACTTTAGTTGTTGTTTTTTATTTTGTTTTTCCGTCTTTTTTTTTGCTTCTTGGTTGGCGGCGGTGCCATGTGTGGGGTGTGCCTCTCTGGACAGGTGATTGAGTCCGCATGCAGAGCCGTGCGCGTTTGTTTTTGTTTTTGTGACGCTGTGGGGCTGCCGGAATGTTTGGTGTCACGGTTGTGTGTGTGCCGTGCTTTCGGTGTCTGCTCCCCTTTTTTCCATTGTGGCTGGGCAATACACCGCACTCACAATCGTCGCTGCACCGCGCCCCGTTGCCCATCTCCCCGTTTTTTCTCTCCCACAAGGACGCAATAAGGATGCAATTCTCAGACAAATGGATGGCCTCGGTTGCCGGTGTCTGGTTTCTCCTGGTGCTGTTTGCAGTTTCTCGCATTCAAGAGATCGAAACCAACGTTGGTGCCTACTTGGAGGATGACTTCACCGCCAACTCTTCCCAGCAGCCCCAGTTACTCCCCCGTACCACTGACGGGGAGGCACTGCGATACGTTCCCCGCGATGTCGTGGACGCGTGGAAGAAGCGAGACTTTCTCATTGTTCTTGGTGTTCTTTCTGTGGATGTGGAGGCGAGGCAGCGGCGCCGCCACCTGCAGCGGTCGACGTGCTGGCGGTTCCCCGGAGTGGCGACGAGGGCGAACAGCTTCACCGGTGCGATGCTCGTGCTGTACGTCCTTGCGCGGCACCCGTCGCACGGCTACAACTACTCTGCCGCGCTGCTGGAGGAGGCGGCGCAGTGGCACGACGTCATTACAACCTCCATTGATGAGGGCCGTGTGACGACGAACAAAACCGTTGCTGGCTCCGGCTTTTGGGGCCGGGAGGCTGAGATTGGCATGAGCCGCAAGACATACTTTTTGTTTGACTTTGCCTTGCGTCTGTTCCCCACGGTCCCGTACATTGCGAAGGGTGACGACGACATGTTCCTTCGCGTGCCGCAGTACCTTGCCGACCTGCGCACACTCCCGCGTCACAAGACATACTGGGGTGTTTTTATTGTACATCGTCCTGGTGATCGCTTTAAGTTTATGAATGGATTTTGTGCGACGCTTGCGAGGGACGTGGCGGAGAAGTTTGTGTCGTACAAGCCGTTGCAGCGTCTGGTGCGTTTGCCGTACAGCAAGGAGAGGGAACCGGAGTTTCTGAGCCTGAACATGGATCACGAGGATGTGATGGTTGGCCGTGCTCTGCACGAGATGCGGTACAAGGACGTGGCCTTCTTTTCTGAAGGGCCATGCCGCTTTCATGACGTGCACGAAGGCTTTAGGGTAAGGAATGTCACTGAGAGTTCTGTTGTTGTGCACCATGTTTGGGAGAGTGAATACGAAACATTGATGCAGCGATTTGGGAATGACACTTCTCCTGCGTCCAAGCGTTTCAGGTGTAGCAAAGGAAGATACATTTTTGATTGTTGAAATTAATAAATACTTTAGTATTAAATATTGTAGAATGGAGTTGGGCACACACGGTGTTCGCTCTGTCGCAATTACTTAGCGGCGATCCGAGCGCGTGGTAAGCGGCACATTTCAGTGGAGGCACTTCAATGCCTGTGTAGGTGCTTTGGGTGCTTGCTGTGGTGCCGGCCTAACAACCCCCGTAAATATTTAAATTATTCTCTTTTTTTCAGTGTTTGTTAACGTGATGATTTTTGTTTGACGCTGCGGCGCAGGTTGGTTCCTATTGCCGTGTCCGCGTTCCTTGTGGTGCCTCCGTGGCCGTTGCGTGTGCGGCATCTCTACACCCGCCTTCTCGGTGGGGTTGGTGGCGGTGCCATGTGTGGGGTGTGCCTCTGTGGACAGGTGCTTGAGTCCGCATGCAGAGCCGTGCGCGTTTCTGGTGTTATTAGTTGTGGTGTGGCTTTTTCTTTTGAGCTTTTTTTTTTGTTTAGTGTTTTTTTTTTAATGTTTGTGTTGTCGCATGGATTTGTTATTATTATTTTGGTTGGTGAATAAGAGCTTTGCGTTGCAGGTCGATTTTTTTATATTATTTTTGCTTTGTAGTGGGTTGTTTTTTTTTTTTTTTTTTTTTTTTTTCCGTGGGAGGATGGCTTTGTGTTGGCTGTTGGAATGAAGTTTTTTTTTTCTGCTTTTTATTCTATTTGCACTTTTTTTTGTTGTCTCTGTCTGTCTGTGTGTCTCTCTCTCTCTCTGTGTGTGTGTGTGTGGGGTTATGTTTGGGATGGCGGCGGAAGGATGGGGTTGAATTATACGAGTAAGGCTCATCAGGCCGAACAGGAGGCGTCGAAGACTCCTGAAAGAGGAGAAGTGAGTGCGGGATTTCCACTGGGCAATGTCTTTGCGTTGCAGGAACCGAAGCACGCCCTGGCTGGTTTATCCGGTGCCGCGCAGAATCTTGTCGTTGGCGTGGGCGTTGGCCTTGGAAGCCTGTTGGCACTTCCGGTCGTGAATGGGCATAGGGACGGAGCGAAGGGGGTTGCTAAGGGTGTCGCCATGGGTGTTGCTGCTTTGGTTGGCATGACAACCTATGGCGTGGCGACAGGGGCGAGGCAGTTTGCGAAGGGTGTGTACAACACAAAAGAAGCGGTTGTAGAGGCGGCAAGGGGCGAGCGTTACTGGGACAGTCAGCAGGGCCGTTGGGTGGACGTGCATCTCGATTCTGCCTTTGCCGAGCTGCCGGCGGGCGATGAGGACCTTTTCACGCAGGCACGCGAGGCGTTTGGGAAGATGTTCACGGGGATATCTTCCAATACAACCCATGCCAGTGAGGGAGCGGCAGCGGCGCCCTTGAAGGACTATTATGCCATCATGGGCGTTCAAAGGACGGCGACAGCGGCGGAGATTCGCAGTGCGTTTCATCGCAAGGCCCTTGAGATGCACCCCGATAAGAATCCGAACAATGCAGAGGCCACCTTGCGCTTTCAGGAGGTTCTTGAGGCGAATAATATTCTATCCGATGAGGGGCGCCGTGCCCACTACGACAAGTACGGTTCTGCGGATTCCATCCTTGACCAAAACTCATCGTACATGCAGTTTGAGGAGGCACTCGGTGCCAACTTTATGGAGATGTTTGTGGGACGACTGTCTTATGCGCTTTATTTTATTCCCAATACGTTTTTAACGGATGGACTGAAGAAGGAATTTCAGCGGAGGCGGACACTACGTTTAGCACAGCGTCTTATTTGTATTGTGGACGACGAAGGAAGATTAGAAGCCGTCTTGCCTGCGATACGTGACGCCGTTTCTACACGAATGGGACCGAAGTTGATGTCAATTGTGGCCCAACAATACATTGCTGCTGCCCGTCAGCACCTGTCTGGCAGTTTATTTCTTCGGCAATTAGATATATTTGCAACGTCTAAATGGTCGAGACTTGTACAAATGGCAGATGTAACCGCAGTGGGGATACCAGCGGCGCTTAAAGCGGCACGAAGTACCTTGAAGGAAGATGATCAAGTAGATATTTTAGTGACACTGTGTGAGGGGGATGTGCAGCGGACCGTTTTGCGTGCATCGCGTCTTATTTTGTATGATACCTCGGTTACATCGGAGAAGAGGAGGAAACGAGCCGAAAATCTGTCGATACTAGGGAAAATGGTGGAGGGAGTCTGCCGCATGGCTCGCTCAAGTGAATGAAATGTCAAAAAAATCATTGCCTTTTTTTTCTTTTTTTTTGTTACTTGTTTTGGTTTTTTAACCATCACACACACCTTCTCTGTTCCTGCATGTAGTAATGGGCCATTGATATAAGGGCTTTTCATTTTCAGTTTTTCCTTATATGGCGTTTTTTTTTTTTTTTTTTTTTATTATTGGCTAGTGTTTTGGACGAAGGATGCATGTGTGCCTAATTCATTTATTTATTTATTTGAATTTTTGTGTGTGTGGACAATGAATCGTGGTCTCCGCATATACATCCATGCATGTATGGTGCTCTCTCTCTCTCTCTCTCCACATATATATATATATATGTCTGTGTATTGCTATGCAGGTTGTGCAAACATGTTATTGTGGCTTTTTTTCTTTTTTCTTCTTTTTTTCTTTTGCTTTTATGCACGTTGTTGGTAAATTTTTTTCTTTGGGGGTTTGGTGTAGAAAGAGAAGGGGTGTATAAAGTAGGAACAGGCGTTGCAGTGTGATTGCGGTGCCTGTTTTTTGCTTCTTCTTCTTTTTTTTTTTTTGTGTGTGTGTGTGTTCTGGTGTTATTCAAATATATAAATATATATATATTTGGGTATTTTTTTATTATTTTGTTTGTGTCTTCCTGCATAAATGAAAGAGGAGGACGCGGCACCACTTCAGCCCCTTCAAGAGCCTCACTCGGCGTGGAAGAGGGCCCTCGATTTAAAATCGCTGAACACCGGCAGGCAGAGGCTTCCAGGCGCCCCCAACGGCACGACTCTCGTGGGTTGGACCACAGAAACTTTGCCGCCTGGTGGCGAAAAAGACGCCGCCGCGAGTGGTGGCCGTGGGGGAAATGTACCGCGTGGTACGTTGGGCGGGACGCATGCGACGGATGTCCAGCAGAGTGCGTTGGAGTTTCTTCAAGAAATGTACGGCATGAAGCCGTTAGATGCCCCCGTCATTTCCAAAGGGATCCATGCCTCGGAGCGCCAGAAGAGGTGGGGTGGGCCGGTGCTGTTTCAACCGTCCAGGCTTACAAACAATCAAAGTCCGACAAAAAGGGAAAGCGCGGTACTGCGAAGGGTCAAATCACACCACGGAACCGGGGCTATCAGGGACCCTCTTCTGCGGCGTTTGTCCAGCCGAAGGACTCTCTCCCAGGATCATTTGGGTACGATCGTGGATCATATTTTTCAAGGATACATGCAGACGAATTTGAGGGCTAAAAAACCGCTGCTGGCGCCTGTCACGAAGGCCGAGACAGATGATTCCGTCTCTCTGTTTGTGAGCAATGCTCTGGACAGTTTTTTGGTCAGAGAGGCCTCCTTCTCGCTCCGAGATGCTCAGTCTATGAATTCGTTTCTTACCTTAGGTGGAGACTGCAACTTTTCGAAGCTGCTCTCCTTCCAAGGGCAAAGCCAATTTTTGGACGATGACGATCCGAGTGAGTTACTTACGAAACCGGTCTTTGAGGGAAGAATGGCATTGTTTGCCCCTGTGGAATCGCAGGCTGAAGTCAGTGTGAGCGGGCCACTGCCGGAGGGGTCATTGGCTTTTGTAGCGGGAGTGGAGGCTCCCTGCCCCTCTCCTGTTAGTCTGCAGTCTACACTGGAAACCGAAACCCCACCGGTGGCTACGCGAGGAGCCAAACGAATTACAGGACAGCCGTGCTTGAACTTTTCGCGAGAGATGTCACTTAACTCCGATCAAATCCAAGTAAAACCTCCTGACATTTTGAGAAACAATAAGACTGGAGATGTCCCCACGAATATTCCGAAAAACGAGGGAGATAATGAGACCAACCCAGAAAATTGTGTCTTTCCAACGTCTTCCGGTGCATGCTTACTTCCTTGCTACTCGAATGCAATAAAGTTTGGTCATTTAGTGGCGCCCAGGAATAAAGGGATTGAGCAGC
>NW_001849308.1:42053-43051 GCF_000209065.1 Trypanosoma cruzi | reverse complement strand
GTGGGCGGTTGTGGCCATTGAAGAGAGAAGAAAGAATTAAAACAGAAGGAGAGAGAGAGAAGGAAAAAAAAAAAAAAAAAAAGAAAGGGATAACTGATGTAAAGAGGATAGTAGTTAGACACACAAATAATCTGCCTATATATATATATTATATTATATATGATTTAGTGTCGGCAGTGCATTGTTCTGTCTCTAACCAGTCTGCCGTTTACTTTTCTTCTTCTTTACATCCTTTTTATTATTATTATTATTTATTTTTCTTTTTTGTGCTCATTTTTTAAATTTGTTTATTAAATATATAACAAAAGTGTATGCGTGTGTGTGTATGTGCGTGCTTTTCACGCCTTTCCGCACATGCTTCTTTTTTTTTTTTTTTTTTCGTTTCTTGTCGGTTTGTGTATACCGTGGGTGATATGTCATTTGTTACTTTAGGCGTTGTGTGCATCCAACTAAATGCACGCACACCGTGTCTATGTGCCATTGGTAGCATTTATATATAAATAAATATTTATTTATTTATGTATTTATATGTGTATATGTTTATCTATCTAATATATATATATATGTGTCTTTTATTTTATCTGCATTTTTATGTGTGTTTTTTTGCGTGTCTTTGCGGAGCCTTTTTTGTTTTTGTTTTGTTTTGTTTGTTTCTGCTCCCCACGCATTACCAATGAGCCTGCAGGGGACAGTGCGATTATCGTCCTCCGAAGTAATTTTTTTTTTTTTTTTTTGTGTGTTATGCGTCTCTTTACTTTTTTTTTTTTTTTTTTTTTTTTTTTTTACGTGTCAGTTTGTGTCTGTCTGTCTGTGTGGGAATAAGGCGCATGCCTGCTGCTTTTCGCAGGAGGGTTGGCTTTGCAGCATGGCACAATATGTCGTCATTGGCAACATGCCGGCAGAAGCGGTGGGGCGGCGGTGTTATTTGGGGGGGGGGAGGAGGAGGAGGAGGAGGAGCAAACACTCGCGAAGGAAATGAAATGAACTGAAATTATTTT
>NW_001849308.1:38326-41953 GCF_000209065.1 Trypanosoma cruzi | reverse complement strand
TGGGTCATGGCTTTTTATTTTTATTTTCATTTTTTATTGTACGGCAGAGCCGGCCGCGTGTTTGTTGTGTCTTCTGCCGTGTTCAGGGAGTTGAATTGTGTCCGCGGGGTGGCGGAGGACCTTCCGCACAAAGAGAAAGAGAGAAGAGTTATCTCGCATTCATACCGTTTTCCCCCCTCTCACGAGTTGCTGCTGCTGCTGCGCTAAACCTCCGGTGCATGTCAACAGCAGCAAGACCGTGTTTTTATTTATTTCTGGCGGAGATGGAAGGAAAACAAGGCGTGGAGGGGGTATCGTGTCACACTACTTCTGAATGGCTTGTGGTCGCAAATTGTGTTGGATGATTTGCCTCCCGTTGACAATTGAAGGCCTCTGCGCTGCAAGAACAGACCTTAACAACTTCCTTTTTTAATTATTATTTTTTATTTAATGCGTCTCAGTACCAGAAGGGAACACACACGGAGGCTTGTGGTTCATAATATACACCACCATCGTTGACGGACAAACTTCTAAAGCCCCTGCAGGATGTGAAGGGGATTTCAACCCGTTAATTTATTAATCTTCCTTTGGGGAAATAAGCGATTGAGGCTTGTGCTGTAGAAGAGTCATATATACATAAACATATGCATCTTTTTTTCTGTCAAGGAAGCCTCATGGAAGGAAACACATGAATGGCCTTTTTGCTCTGCCGGCACGCCGTCTGAAGGCACGAGGGGTTTACCTGCAACGTCGTAGAATTAACGGTGGTGTGGAAGTCACAGTACGGAGGCATGTTCAAGAATGCAGGACCAACAAAGGGCTATGCATGTACGGTACTGGGGGAAAAATACCTTTTGTTGTTTCTCTGTGCTCAACGGTTATGTCCCATTGGGTCAGTGACGTGGTGTGTGGAGTGCGGGTTGGTGGCATAAAGGCCGCGTAGAGAAGAGAGACAAACACGCATCAAAGTCACCCACGCGGCAATTGCAATTGTTGTCAGGCGGGTGTGTTTTGGACGGGGTGGATGGAATGATGTCGCACGCCTCTTTGTGTACGTTTTTTTTTTGTCCCCACCGCCCGGGCCATTGTGAGCGGCGTGCACTGGCCGCCGCAGGCATCAAAGCACGCAGTGTGGCGTCTGAAGGATATGCAAAGAAAGAGGCAGAGGAATTGGCTGTTAATTTGGCAAACGGACACATGTGAACTCCCCTTCTCGAACTCTGAAGCCACATACATGGGGCTTCTGCTCAAAGTTTGTGACACCGACGGCAATGGGAAGAATGTGCGGGGACGCTGCTTGTGTAACTCAGAGGTGACGTCGACTGGAGATGTTTTTATGATGGACAAAACTTTGGCGTCTCCTCAGGGGTTTATGTCAGCATACCTGCCTTAATACGTTGCCTTTTTTTTTTCTTGAAATCAACGCGCCAAGACTGTGGATGTCAGTTACAACAACGTTTCAACGTCCATGTAGGCCAATAAAAAAGAAGAAACAGAAGCAAAGAACTGCACAGTTGCATTGTAGACTTGCGGTTAGGGTGGCTGAGCATGAGATACACAATGGGTATCACCATGAAGGCCTTTTGCCTCCCGAGTAGTGCAAAGGATACGATTTTTTGCCTTCAGCATAACGGTTGCAGAAACGTTTTATTTTGTAAAGGATGGAACGCCACTTCACCACGCAAAGCACAGACCTTATATGTCCCTTCAATGATGTCTGCAAATACCAATCATACGTGTGGGGATGGGTGGCTTGCAACTGCCGCTGCGGATGTTTGTATTTATTCATGTAGCGCATTCGGCGATATCCAATAAGTCGTGACGACCGCTGGGCTTCTCAAGTGACTTCACACCTGCATATATATATATATAGGTGGATGTGAATTTATTTTATTTTATTTATTTATTTATTTTTATGCTTGATCTTCTCTTTCATCTTTTTTTCTTTGTTTCTCTTTTGGACTGAAAATGAAACGCAAACACACACATACACACACAAAAGAAGGGGGGTTGCACGCATGTCGATTGATGCCTCACTATTTTTTTCGCGAGAGGAACCTGCACCTTGGCCTCAGCTGAGCGGGCATGGCTGCTTTATTCGGGGGGCGCGACACAGCGGAAAGACGTCTTTTGCCTTTCAAGCAGCTGTGAACACCGCGCAAGACGGAGGTCGGGTGGTGGTACTGTGCCGGGAGCACGTTCTCTATGTGAAAATGCCACAGCCATTCACTCCACTGGGTAGCCTTGACGAGGACGCGCTTCTTCGCATTGAGTTTATGTACGTTGATAGTTTCTCCGATGCTTTCCGCGAGGTTGGCGCATGGAGTACACCGGATGATGTTCCTGCACTGCTGCTTCTTGACGACGACAGCTTTACCGACGCGGGGACACTCGTCGGACGGCACAGGCGCTTTCGGCCCTGGAGAATGTGCATGCGTGGATAACACGTTGTGGTCGATGCTTCCATTATGTCTTTGTTTCCAACAGTTTTCCAGAAATTTGGCAGGGGGCTGAGCTTCCCTTTGCCGCCTTCCCGCTCGTCTGCTTTCTCTTTGGATCGACCGGCTCTGTCTCGGTGCAGACGACAATGGGAGACATGTCGGAGCCCAAACCTCTGCGGTTGTCGTGGCATAACGGGCTTTGTATGGAGAAGTGAAGTTTTGGGGATGCTGCAATCGTGGGCATTTATTTTATTTTTATTTTTATTTTTATTTTTTCTCTCTGCCAGAGTTAATCCGACGCACCGGGTGTGCTCGCTGGGCCATGAAGGAGCGAGAAGGACATGCCGCGCGGGTTGTGGAGTTCCCGCTGCTGCCGTTTTCCGTTTTTTCCCATTTTGTGTTTCTTTTGCCTTGAAAACCGGCGGTGGTGGTTGTGCCGCATTCAGAGGGGAGTTTGTTGTTGAAGGACGATGTGCCATTTATTGAGTTTTACCGTGACTTCATTTGTGTCACTGCGCATGTGTGTGTCTGTTGGGCTCCTTTTTTCTTTTTTTTTTTCCCCCTGTTGATCCGCACGCCTTTTTCTGTTCGGGCCCTTTTTTATTGCTGCCTTTCTTTTTGTGCTCGCGAGCATTCTGTAGAGAAAACCAGGGCAAGTGTCATGGGGCTCGGCTTCTTCTGCGGCTCTGGAAAAATCCGGCATAAGTATACCAGCGAAGAAGCCGAGGGTGAATTGGACTTGAAACAGGGACGGCGGCGTGCATGGCGGAAGAGTGAATTTAAATTTGGAGGTCCGAGTCAAAGCGGCGATGCATTTCCTTTGCTACAAAAAGGCGACTGCTTCTACGTGGAGAATGGCAAGCGTTGGCTTATTTACAATGACACGTTGGACCGGGAGATGCACGTCACGATGCATTTTGACGCGGATGCTTATGTTTTTGCATGCGAGCGCACTCAACTTTCACGAGAGCCGAGCGGATGGGTAGCTAAAATTGTTGCCTACCCTCTCGAGACGGTGCCGTTTGTTTTTTTTGACTCACGTCATGTGATCTACAGTGAAATGGAGACAGTGCCACAGCCACTGACGGAAGCGTACCTGCAGAAAGTCAATACCGCGGCAGTGGCGAGGCTGCAGCAAGAAAAAGAGGAGCTGATGGGGATTGCCTCACGCTGCTGTGCGGAGGAGGAGATTCTGCGCATCTGTCGC
>NW_001849308.1:33478-38226 GCF_000209065.1 Trypanosoma cruzi | reverse complement strand
TGGATGGAGTGGAGTGACATTTCGCGGCTCTTTTCCTCCGGGGGTGTCTGCATGGTGCGGAGGAAATGGTTTGACTACCGCATCCGCGGTTTCTTTCAAGGCCCCACGCCGAACTTTTTCCTTGAGGTGGTGGCGAAGCGAGAAGTGGACGCATTTTTGACGCTCTCGCAGCGCGATAACCGCGGCCTACCGGGGGAGGACCCCGACGCGCTCTACAAGGGCCTTCTCATCAGCGTCTCCCGCTACCACTCGGAGACGGACACACACGTGCTGCACGCCAACAGCACGCTTGACCCGGAGGCACCGTCGCAAGACGCCTGCAGTTTTTACTTCACCCGAGATGTGGGCATGTGGGTGAGGTTTCTGCCAGAGCACTCACCGTATTACGTCTTCCCGCGTGTCGGGGAAAATTCAGCGGAATCGATGAAGGCCTTCACGTTGGGGCTTCTCTCGCGGCGGAAAGTGGGAAAAGGCGGGCTGCATGTGAATTTTAGGCGGTTGTCGACGTCAGAAAAGCCACTGGAGATCGGAATGCAGGCCGCATTGCACGCCGCACAACCGCAGCGTATGAGTTTTCAATACAAAAAACCCAAACGACCCGCTGTGCTCCGTGAGGGTGTGTCCATACAAGACTCGAAGAAAGTAACGTAGGAAAATTAGAAAAAAAAAAGAGAGATGGAGGAAGAGGAAAAAAAAAAAAAAATGGTAATAAATAAAAAGAAATAATAATTAAGACGCTATTAGCGATTTTTTTTTTGTCTCTTTCCCTTCTATTTATTAGGCAATCACGCTAACGATGGTATTAACCGTTATCTTTGTGGGCTCACCACACGATTTTATGGACTTGGTTATATTTGTGTGTCCTTTTCTTTTTTTTGGGGGGGGTTGTATGGGGGGGGGGTTCTTGTTTCTTTCCACGTGGCTATATTGAACAAATGGGCGTTGTAGAGATTGAAAGAAGGTACGGGGGATGGCCTTGACGTTGGCCAAAAAGACTTATACCAAGCCGTGTATCTTACAGCTAGAGGGACTGCATGCATTTTGCCTTTTTTTGTTTTTGTTTTTTCCTACGTACTATTACTTCCAATTCTGTACGTATGCGGGAAGAGTGTGTGGCCCAACGGTGCTAGGAAAGAAAAAGAATGTGTGCTTTGTTTAATCAATCTATTTGTTCTCCGGGGAATAAAATCATTGTTTTTTTGTTGTTGCTTTTCTTCAGAAATACCGCGCTGGGGGGCAGTGAGTAAAACTTCTCTTTTCGTTTCCCCCACCCCCTTTCCAGCCGGCCCACCCTCTTTTTTTGTGCTTCACGCGGAGGGGCTCTGCAACCACCGGACACTTTTAAAAACGCTGCCACCTCGTGGGCTCGCGATGTGCCCGGTTGTGGTGGATGGATGTATGAGCCCGTTGGTCCACTGCTCTGTGTGTGTGTGTGTGTGTGTGTGTGGCTGTGCTGGACAGGTGTCGCTTGAGGCGTGAGGGGATGTTGGGTGCATTGAGCCCGACTGTTTGCCTTCTCTTGTTGTCTGCTCGCACTCTCTGCAGGAAGGAAGGAAGAAGGGGACCGTGCCTCATCCGGCTGCACATTCACTGTTTTTACTGCCTGCCGGCTTTTCTCCCTCATTTTTTTTTCTGCCTATTTCCCCATAATGTGCCAGTCATTTTTTTATGTGTGTTTTAGTTCAAATTGTTGAGTTGAGCGTATGTTTTGTTTTGCGGTACGCGGGTGTGTATGTGGGAGGAGAAGGGCGTTTCTGCGAGAATTACAGGAGGAGTTTTAATCAAAATTAGCCGCAATTTCTTTTATTTTTATTTTTAATGTTTCCGCCTACAGCCTTGGGGTGTCTCTTTCTTTTTTCTTTCTTTTTTTGGTTTAGCGACGCAGGGGTTACGAGGGGTGGATGTTTATTTAGCGTGAAGGCGTGCCAGTTTGTGCGGTATCGATGCGATTTGTTTTTGTTTGTTTCTGTGGAAATGAAATCTCTTGTCTTCATTCCACACCTGTTTTTTTTTCTAATTTTTTAATTTTTATTTTGTTTGTTTGTGTGCATAAGCGCATGCAGTTAATGTGCGTCTATGCATGCGCTCTTATTATTTTTTATTTTTTTTGTCTTTTATGGCGCCCTATACGCCGGTTTGTCTCCAATAAACATGCGTGCCCCCTTTCCCCTTCTACCCCCATCTTTATTTGTATGGTTGCATGATTGCATGCATGCACACACACACAAAAAAAAAAAAAAAAAAGGAACAAATTATTGTTTATAATTTTTTTTTGTTACAAATCCGAGTTATTACAAATTGAAAACCAAAAAACAAAAACAAAAAAGATAATATTATTGCTGTTTAACAAGAGAAACGGTGAATTTTGGCGATTACTAAGCGTTAGTCGACAAATAAATTAAAAGGGGGAGAAAAAAAACAGGAAAAAAAAGGAAAAAGACCGCACGTTGAGGAAAGAAGGTGCAGGCGGTTATTATCACAAAGTGTGAGAATTAATTTAAAAGATAAAACAAAAAAACAAGAAGAAGAAGAAGGAGGAGGAGGAACAGAGGAATTTGACACGATGGGCTGCTGCGCTTCGAAGGAAAAGCAACCGAGGCCGGAGGCCGCTGCGGGGCCCACCGCGAAGCCCACTGCCGCCACCAAAGGGGACACGTCAAAGGCCCCCGCCCAGGCGCCCACGGAGGATGTTGTGAAGGTCGAGGGGGTGGTCCAGAAACGGGCAACTGTGCCGGAGGAGGTGCTGGAGCGATTAAGGCGAGTGATGGAGGCACGGCAGGCAACCTACAAGTATGGAAAGTGCACCGTGGAGGGTGGCGAGGGCTCCTCCTTTTTTCCTCCCCGAGGACTCTGCCACCTCATTAAGAAGGACGACACGTGGTTCCTACATAACGACACCATGAATTATGAGATGCATGTGAATTGCAAATTTAGCCCGGACTCCAGCGTCATTCCTCTCGGCTCCTCCATAAAAAAAGATGAGGAGGACGGCTCGGCTATTGTCTCTGCTGTGGTGTATCCCCTTGATACGGTTGAGTTCTTGTGTGGGGAAAAGGGAATGTACAGGTCGGATGTATTTGCGCAGGCACTCTCAGAGGAGTACCGGCAGGGCCTTCAGGTCCTCACCCAAGCTGCCACGGAGGAGCTGCAAAGAGTTATAGAATTGGCAGACGGCTCGGTTGACGAAGAAGGAATACTTTCCAAATGTATTGAAACAAGCACCCCTTATGTGGATCTGAGCTTTCAGCCCTCTGAAAAGATGCTTTACCGCCCCGATGTAGATGGCCGGCCCATTGCAGCGGTGGAGATCAGAAGGTCAACGGAATGTCACGGTGTAAACCGGAGAAAAGTTGATGCCATTTGTGGCACTGTCATTCCGCAGTGCATTGATCCTGGTCATTTGTGTGATAATTGGCTTATGTGTGCGGTGGCTGCCTTGGCAGAGGATGAGGAGCGTGTAAAGGAGATGTTTGCGCTTTGTAAACCAGAAGAAACGCACCTCGGTGCATATCGTGTTTCTCTCAACAAGAACGGGTGGTGGAAGAATGTTCTGTTAGACGATTTTTTGCCCACTGTTAATGAAGTTCCATGCTTCGCACGTGTGCTGGACGATCCATCGGAGTTGTGGGTGTCACTATTACAAAAGGCGTACGCCAAATTGCACGGATCGTACTCCAGCATCACGGGCGGGGATGCCTCACATGCCCTACGGGACTTCACAGGCGCTCCATCGTACCGTTTTGATGAGGCGTGGGTGAACGCCACCAAGGGGTATGGGGGTGTTAATGAGCTGCTGGGCAAACTCACACGCTACCTGGAGGCTGGTAACATTGTTCTTTTGAACACACCCGCGGGGAAGAGCACCAAGCAGAATGCAAAGCCCGGCTTGAGGGACGGTTACACGTACTGCCTGAAGGAGGTACGTCAGTTCCAAAATTTTGGCATTACGATGCTAAAAATTCAAAACCCGTGGGAGCCGACGGAGCCGTGGACAGGGGCATGGTGTGCGGGCAGCAGCGACTGGGACCAGTACGAGGAGGTGCGTCTTGTCTGTAATCCGGACTTTTCTATAAACGATGGGTCCTTCTGGATGGAGTGGAGCGACGCCACCAAGCAGTTTGACGGATGCAGCGTCGTATTGCTGTCACGAGATCCGGTGTATGACTACCGCGTGCGTGGTGAATTCAGTTACGTGGAACCCAATGTTGTCCTGATGGTGCGTGCCGCCGAGCCCGTGGAGGTGATGCTCACTCTCACGCAGTTGGATAAGCGAGGTGTGCCTTTGGATATGCCGGATGCGCGGCACTCCCCGTTGATGATCAGCGTCTCACGTGCCGAGGGCAATAAGCAGCTGGTGCACAAGAACAGCTCGGGTGATCCGGAGTCACCTAGCGATGCGTTCACGTTTGTCGTTTCTCGCGAAGTTGCCATGAATTACAAATTTGAGCCGAGCGAAGGGCCGTACTTTGTGCTTCCCCGCATTCACCGCAAGGGAACATCGGAGGGACGGCAGAAGGAGTTTGTTATCGGCATTCGTTCCTCCACGCCGCTGGACGGGAAGCTCGACATTCAGTTCACGAAACTCAGCGCCACCAACCCCGCGCTGCACAACCGCGTGTTGTTTGTCGTGGAGGACGCAGGCGAAGTCATTCGGCCGCTGCAGAAGAAAATGCCGGGAGAGGCGGCAGTGACAAGCGCCGGGAGTAAGTTGTCCACAGCGATGATCCCTGAGAAGCAGGAAGAAGAAA
>NW_001849308.1:32295-33378 GCF_000209065.1 Trypanosoma cruzi | reverse complement strand
CGGAGTAAATTGACGGCACGAATTCAAAAAAAAAAAAAAAAAAAAAAAAAAAAGAAAGCGTGCGTATGGGAGAGAGAGGCGACGGGCTGCTGAACGAAGCAACAACGAAGAAGAAAAAAAGGAAACAAACAAACAAACAAAAAAAGAAAAGAGAAAAAACGGAACAGGAGGGAGATGGGCGGAATAAAAAAAAAAAAGAAGGGGAAACAAGACAACCCCGAAAAAGAAAGAACAACAACAACAACAAACAAACAAACAAACAAACAAACAAACAAAAGGGAGTAAATATGTAGCAAAAAGAAGGAGAAATGAGGTGCGGAGGGGAGCAACACGGACGGGGAGAGCCCACTTGGACGCTTTTCACCGCGCATCAACACACCCGCGTCTTGTGAGTTCTCGGGAAGTGCACGACGAAGAGAGTGTCTGCGTCTGTGCTTTTTTTTTTTTTTTTGTGTGTGTGTGTGTGTGTGTGTCTGCGCTGCACGGTGCCAAGTAGGAGCAAGTGGGACGGGGGGAGAATGGAAGAAACAATTAGAAATAAAAACGAGGATGTGAATGAAGCGGGGGAAAGGAACCGAAACACGCAGGCAAAATAATAAAAAAATAATAAATAAAAAAAAAAAAATAAGAATAAAAAAAAAATTATGCGGGGAGAGGAGGGTGCTGGCTGCCGGCAAGTAGGAAGGAAATAAAAACATTTTAGGGAAAGGCATACGCACAGGTGTGGGGATGTACATGCGGCAGCAAATACGCACCCTCTTCTTTCCAAAAAGAAAGGAAAAATAAAAAATAAAAATCAGAAAATCATAGAAAGGGCTCAAAACACACAAACAAACAAAAATATATATATGTTGAATATTTTGTGCAGGGTTTTTATTGGGATGGATACATCAGGCATGAAGTGAAAAGGAGAAAACGGTCACTGTACAGATGGTCGTGACCTTCTCTTCCATAATCCTTCTGTTTACTACAGGCAGCAGAGTGGAGATGGAGAGAAGAGGGAAAAGGGGATGATCTTTTTTTTTGTTTTTGTTTCTTTCATTTTTTTTTTTTTTTTGTGTTTGTGTCTCCTCTTAGGGAATT
>NW_001849308.1:30201-32195 GCF_000209065.1 Trypanosoma cruzi | reverse complement strand
ACATGCAGACATACAGAAGCATATACACACATACGTCAAGACATAAATGTTTGATTCACTTTGGGGCTTTTTCTCTCTCTCTCTTATTTCCTCCTCGGTAATTATTGAAAGTTGTGACTTGTATGCCTTTATTTTATGTAATTTTTTTCTTTTTAATTTTCCCTCTTTTTTTTTTTTTTTCTTCTCCTTCTCCTTCTCTTTTTTTTTTTTTTTTTTTGTCACGTTCCTTAGCACTGATGTATTTTTGTTTATGTATATAACTGTACCGTGATTGTGTGTGCTTGCGTCCCCTCCTTCATCTTTATTTTTCTCTTTATTTTTATTATTATTATTATTATTATAAATTTTGCGCCATTTGTGTGCGTGTGTGTGTGTGTTTTTAGCCGTTGTTTTTTTATTTATTTTTTATCTGCCTTCATGAACTTCTCTTTTTTTTACACGTGGTGTTTCCTCCTATTATCGATTAGTGACGATTATGGCAAATGGGCCTTGCGTATTGGCACGGGCTGCCAGGATGCTTTCAGGAGCGGCACAACGGGCTCAGCCGCATTGACGCCACGGCGCGAGGCGGTTAACTGGAGAATTGCCGGCGCTTAACGTGCGTGGGAATTTGTACCGAGGGGGATGCGCACACAAAACTTCTTACATTGAACACATGTCTGCGGAAAAGGACTTATTACTTTGCCAGCAGGGTTCAAGTAGGAGGTTACATGAGGGTATTGTTACCGAAGGGGATTGTGGACAGTACGGGTTAACCCCGGTGGCTTGGAGGCGTCATTAATATTTTGAATGAATCCAGCGTGCTTCTCTTGTGCTGTGGTCATGTACACAAGGGCCAAGTGGCCACAAGGGCTGTTATGACCTTTTTTTCTTCTCCCCCCCCGCTTACAAAAGTACAATAAAGCGGCTTTTTTTTTTTTTTTTTAGAGGAGGCACTGAGGCAGAGCTCGTATGGCCGGGTGCTCTTTATGCACGGCGGGCGAAGGATGAACGTGTTGTTGATACATTTTGGACACAATAAATATATTGGCATTGAATTACAAATTATTTATTTATTTATTTTTTCGCAGCAGGGCATGTGTGAAGTCTTGGGGAGTTTGATGTACTTTTCTGAGATTATGTTGGCTTTTTTTACTTCTTTTTTATTTTCCTTTTTTGTTGTTTGTGTGTGTTTGGCATGCGGAGCTGGTTAAAAGTTATTTATTGCGTGGCTGTTGGTGCCATAAAATAACACACACGGGCCCACACGGCACATAATATACAAAACAAAAAAAAGAGTGAGAGAAGATAGTCATTAACTTTACCAGCGTCTGTGAGACGGTGATTGTGCATGCGTCGCCCTCACCACACCGCGGCGTCTCTTTCGCCAGAGGACAATGGAGCGAAGCTTGACAGTCTCCTGGACGGTGACTGGTCGCCCGTCCCCCTCTCCACCATGCCTTCCATCCATTTCTCCGAATATTCTCATCCCACTAACGGTGACTGGTCGAATGGCGTTTCAAACGTCGGCGACAGTTGCAATCCTCTCACCCCACAGGACATGGTTCAAAATAGACTGTCTTGCCCGCGAGTTCGTGATGCGGGTGGGGGAGATGCGGCGAGTGTAAACAACGGCGGTATACACACGATGCCTCCGACGGAGTCTTTCACGCCCACGGAAAGAGGACCGGCCTTCTCCGTCACGCGCCTTTCAGGACGGAGATCCACTCGCAGTCGGATGCGGGCTCCGCGAGTAATACAGCCGGAAGTGCCGCTGCAGTCACAGATTGTGAAGGAGCCACCGTCAACAAGGGTGAAGAACAGACTGGAGGAGTCTGGACCCGTATCGAGGCTGTTGTTCAGTCCTGTGCTGGAGAAGGAAAGGAATGTAAAGGCAACATCGTCAGAAAAGCCAACAGAAGAAGATATGAGGGAGTCTTGGGAGACCCACTCTTTTCCTGTATCAGACCTTTCCCAGCACCAGGAACCATCGTCTCTCTCTTCCATTGCTGGAA
>NW_001849308.1:28387-30101 GCF_000209065.1 Trypanosoma cruzi | reverse complement strand
GGTTGAACAGAAGGCGGAGTGTATTCTGACGATTTCGCAGGAAAGTAGGCTGAGGCGTCTTGGAAGTGCGAGGAAATTTCGATATGATGCGATGCTTCTTTTTGTCTCGCGTCACATGGCCGCATCGAATATGGAGTTTCTTGCGTGCACGAGCTCCGGTGACATTGAGTCTCCGAGCGACGGTTTTACGTACACCGCGGCACGAGACGTGTCTGTGCGGTGCATCTTTGAACCCGAGCACAGCCCGTATTACGTGATCCCACGTGTGTACCATTTCAGTGATTGGGAAGAAATACCGTTTGTTCTTTCCCTTCTATGCGACACGGTGATTGGGGGGGATGATGCCCAGGTGCACTTCCGCCACTTGGACCCATCCTGTCGCGTCTTTCAAGACATGTCATCCTTCACGGTGGATGCGGAGCTCTGCCGTCCCGTCACGGCAACCTATCAGTGCCGAACTCCTGCTGGTGTTTCGGCCTACGAGGGTCAATGCATCAGACAGCAAACTTGGCGCAGTATGAGACAGATGCATCTGGATGATGGCTAATTATTTTTATGCTTTTTTTTTTTTTTTTGGCGTGTATCTTGTCCGTGATTGTTTGATGGACGCCCATGACAAATAATTTCACACCTTTCCAGACGATGACAGTAAAAAAGTAGGAGCCTCCTCAAAAAAAAAAAAATTTATATGTATATATTTGGGGAGGATGTCATTTGGGTGCATTATCATTTCATTATTATTATTATTTTTATTTTTCTGTGTGTTTCTCTCTGCCGTTTTATCTTTTGGTTTTACATATTTATTTATTTATTTTTATTTATTTTTATTTTATTTTATTTTTATGTGTGTTGTGTGTAGTAATTCCCACTCCGTGTCTCTGCTGCAGAGAGAAAATGGTGGGCCCGATTGTTTTGGGTTCTCCTCTTTTTTTTTTTTTCTTTCTTTATATTTTTTTATTATATGCTTTCCCATTGGTTTTGCTGGCGATGTGTATACCCACCCACCCACCCACACACACACACGCAGCGTCTCTGCGTGGTGTCGAATTCCACGTGTGTTTTCTGCTGCGATACGATGAAACATTTACTGCCCGATGCGAAATACAAGAAAAGAAAAGAAAAAGAAAAAAAAACACGGACGGCAGCGAGCGAAGGTCCCTCGCCCCAACGTCCAGGCAGGAGGCGGCGAGGGAAATGTTGGGGGGAAAAGTGACTGTCATGCTTGTATGTGTGTAGTGCGCCTACCGCCTTCCCGCTTCTCTTTTATTTTATTTTTTATTTTATTTTTCCACCACGTAAGTTGTTGCATTGACACCAGCGAAGAATTACTGTTTTCACACCGACGGAAGTGTCATTAGTTTGGCGTGCCACTTGTTTCTTATTCTTATCTACAGGGCGTGGCTGGGAGGAGGAGACGAGACAAGTCAACACCGTCCCTTTGAGGAATTGTGCCTGCGAGTGTGAAACGGACCCCGCAACGCTTACAGAAGGAAAACAAAAATAAAAGCCAAATGACCACCGAAAATGATGGCTGTTACCTTTTGCTCTTTCCGAGCACATCAGAGGCGATATACGAGGATGAGATGCGTGCTGTTTCCGTAGCGACACCGCTGCCCGATCTTCTTCCGAGGAGTTTTGACGAGATTGAAAGCATGCGGAAGATGCGGAAGGATGCAGAGAGCGGGAAAAAGTACGTGCCGCCACGACATGACTT
>NW_001849308.1:25984-28287 GCF_000209065.1 Trypanosoma cruzi | reverse complement strand
TCTTCTCTTCCATAAACAACGAGGCTTTGAATGAATTGTCTCTTATTGCAAAGGAACTGGACGTCGACGGTGTGCAAGCACTTGAAGAAGGACAGGTTCTCCATTACTGCGTTGAGAATGAGGTGCCATATATTGATTGCAGTTTTCCCCCATGTGACGTCTCCTTGTGCCGCCAAGATATTGACAAGTACAAATTGCGCAGCTTGCCGTGGGTTCGTCCTGATGCATTTATTCCGCCGGAACAACTGAAGGAGGTCCGTCTCTTTCGTCGCACCATTCTTCCATCACAAGTAACACAGGGTGATATCGGTGACAGCTACCTTATCTCCGCCATGGCTTCCCTTGCAGAGTCAAGGGACCGGGTTCGAGACATCTTTCGCCATCCTGTCAGTGCCGGGCACGGAAAGGTGGAGCGTGCCTTAAGTGCGTATTGGGTGACGCTGAACTACAACGGCTGGTGGTGCCCTGTACTGATTGACGACTACTTGCCCGGCTACCGCGAAGGGCCAGAATTTGCGCGTTGTGCTGTTGATATGCGTCGCATGTGGGTTGGACTGCTTGAAAAGGCCTACGCGAAGGTGCACCATTCTTATTCAAATATTGCCAGCGGAGATCCTCTTGAGCCTCTGCAAGACTTTACGGGATTCCCCATTACCCGCTTTGATGTCTTTTGGGAGGAGGCTGTGAAAGGCGACGATGAGTTTTTTAAGCGCATGGTAATTTACGACAAGAAGGATTTTATCACGATGCTTTACACGCCTCGCAACGATGATTCTCAAGGCCAACCTGCGCATGGGTCCATCAACGGCGCAGCAACGAATGTGGAGAACCGCTGCAACGAAGTGGGACTGCGTCTGCATTGCGGCTACACGGTGTTGCGTGTCAGGTACTTTGAGGATTTTGATCTCCGCCTTTTGCAGTTCCGCAACCCATGGGGGACGGGCGAGGAGTGGACGGGAAGCTGGGGCAAAAAGGACAAACGATGGGACAAATACCCGAGCGTCAAGGCCCGCTGTTTTCCTGACGGCATGGATGCAACGGAGCCTGACAACACCTTTTGGATGGAGTGGAGGGATGTCTTGACAACCTTTGTTGGTGGTGGTGTTTGTCACGTCAAGCGCAACTGGTACGATTACCGCATTCGTGGCGATTTTAACGATGGCTATCCGACTGTGTGTCTTGGAATAAACGTTTCAGATCCCGTGGATGCGTACATTGTTCTCTCTCAGGAGGATGAACGTGATGGCGATGATCTTGAATACGCAGCGATGCTCATCAGTGTCTCCCGTCATGGTGGCAAGCATGAAAAGATGGATTGCACAAGCAGCTTGGATGTGGAGATGCCCGGATGCGAGCTTAAATTCAACTTTGCCCGCGACGTTGCGATGCGCTACACGTTTGAGCCGGAGGGAAACCCGTACTTTGTCATCCCCCGTGTCCACGACAACTCCATCTCCAAGCCCTATGTTCTCGGCTTGCTGTTGGACACGTACGCTGGAAATGGCATCCGGGTGGAGTTCAAGGGCATTGACAGGGAGTGCAGGGTGTTCCAGAACATGCCCACCTTCTCGGTGAAGGGCATGACGCGGGATGTGAGCACGGAATATCAGATCCGCAACCCGCGGCAGCCGTCGGAATGTGTGGGGGCGGAGCTGAAGGATGAACGGCTGAAGGAGTTTGGTGTCTACGAGGATTAGAGGAGACGGCAAGGGAGAGCGTCACGCTGGACGCTTAAGAGGGAAACAACCCTTTTCCCGCCAAAAAAAATAATAAAAAATGACAACAACGCCCACGTCACGAAGGATGTCCGTGGATGGGTGGCAACGGTGGGCAGTGCGTGCTGCCGGTGTCATCGTGTGAGGACGAGGCGGGCGGACGCCGGGAGGGAGGGAAAAGATAATGTGAGGTGGCTGCACGGTGTTGTTGTCATTATTGTCGTCGGAGTCAATTATTTCCGCTGCGTGACGGGACATTTATTTCCAAATATCTTTTTTTTTTTTTTCCCCATTCCCGCTGCGAGGAATCGTTTTAGGCATTTATATTGGGACTGTTATTTATTTACTTATTTATTTGTTTTTATTTGTATTGTTATTTTGTTTTGTTTTGCGGGATTATTTGCCGCACGCACAGACACGCAGAGAGAATGAGAGAGAGAGAGAGAGAAGGTGAAGATCCTGCGGTTAAATGGTATCGACTGTTACGGATTCATCATGACTTTATTTACATGTATTTATTTATTTATTTATTTATTTATTTATATGTGTGTGTGTGTGCATTTGGTAAGTACGCTTGGGACGGCAACA
>NW_001849308.1:22840-25884 GCF_000209065.1 Trypanosoma cruzi | reverse complement strand
GCGCAATTATTTTATCGCTGCAACGAGGCGTATGACCGGTGCAGCGTCCCCCCTCCCCCCACCCTCCCTCCCTCCCTCCCTCTACATTACTGCGATGTAAAAATGAAACGGACGTGTGCTGCATGGGGATAACTGGCGAATGGTGGATTTTAATTCAATTGACAGATGTGCCGTCATGCCTTGTGTGCCTCACCACCCTGGTATTTGGTGCCCGCAAGGTGACGGCAGAGCGAGCAGCGTCAAGGCGGCATGGCGACTGCTGACCAAAACCATTCGAGTGCATCGCCACACCGCCTGTGAAGGGGGGCATTGAAAGGATGAGAAGAGGAGGAAGAAAATATTAATAATATATGAGCGTTAACGTTGACATTTTATGTGAGTGAAGGGGAGGGGGGAAGAACACTTTAAAAGGAAAAAAAAAAGGAAAAGAGGAGCGGGAGGAAAGAAGGGCGGTAAATTACAAGGTGCATACATCCGTATGTTTATTTTATTTTTACTGTTTGCCTTCTCTCTCTGTGTGTGTGTGTTAATATTTTGTCTTTGCATAAGGTATTGGCGACAACAGTAGCGAGAGGTGACGACTGCCTTCTTGGCTGTTTGTATGTGCATGTGCACTGTTACTCTTTCATGTCCGCCACACGTGGCAGCATGACGCTCAGCAGTGACATGTTTGTTTGCATTCACATTTAATTTCTTTTTTTTTTTGAAAGGCTCACGTGTGACGCCACCACAAACATCACAAGGGCCGCGTCTAATCTCTAAATAAATAAATATATATTGAGGGGGTTTCTGCCTCAGTCAGCGCTCGTGTGTTGTGTTTGTGCATGTCCAACGGTGCGGTGCCACTTTTATCGACAGTGCCTCCTAGTTACCGTGACAGACTTGTAGCATTTTTCCATGAGCACGATGAGACCAAACTGGGTTACGTGGATGACATGCTGGAAAAGTATGCCGGGAAGGAGGAGAAGCTTATAGCTGCACTCCTGAAGAAGTACAAATCACGGCTGCCGCAGCCTGAATGTGCCGTTGCTCCTGCTGTTGACCTTCCAGCAGGGGACTTGCAGGACGAGTGTCATCCTTCTTCTGATGGTAAAAGTGCGTATCGTGATGCCGCTGTGGCGATACTGCAGAAGTATGACCCATCGAGGCTGGTGCACGTGGACTACCTTCTGCGTAAGTAAGAGGGAAAAGAAGAGTTGCTTGTGAGGCAATTGAAGAAGAAATACGCACAGGAGGGCATCCAGCCGGCTCCCGATGACCATTCACCGTTAGCGTCCACAACACCCGTCGAGCGTGTCGATTACCACCAGCGTTTGACGTCCTTTTTTCTTCGTTACGACCCTGAAAAGGTGCCACATGTCGAAGTGATTCTTCGCAAGTATTCTGGGAAAGAAGCGAAGCTGATGAAGGCACTTGTGCGTCGCTTCGGCCCTGAGCCTTCAGTCATTGAAGAGTGTTCCGCTGATCAGGAAGGGGAGAAGCCATGTTTGGCGTCCACGGAGGATACGGCCGTGGCACCGGGTGACTCCGTGAAGGATACACGCAACAATTTGAGTGGCAGTGAAGGTCTGGCGGTTGCCCGTGCGGAAAGCAGTCAGCGTGCGGTGGATGTTTCGAGTTTTATCCGGTTATTTAGTGTGGAGTGGTGTCTTACGGAAGAGCAGCAGGCAGAGAATTCACGGCGCCTTGACGCATTCTTTCACCCACACCCGGCGCCTCCATCGTGTCAACCTGCGCCGCTTTTACCCTCCGTTCAAACCTGCGGGGAAACTGTTGATCCGGACATATGGTCGCTGCCGGAGGTCTCTCAGGAAGAGTTGCGGCGATGGCGAGAAGAAAAGCTTTCGCTGTCTGATCGTCTCGTATGGCGGGGGCGGAAAACAATAAAGCAAGTGAATATGCGACGAATGTAGTACAATTATTTTTTAATTATTTGTGTACGTCTCTGTACCTCTTCTTCTTGTTGTTGTTTTTATTGTTTTTCTTCTTCTTTCTTGACGTGAACTGTTTTATCGACACTGAATATCGTGAATATGACTGCTACGTACTGTTGCCTGCCCATCCACACTTACATGCGTACGTGCACGTTGATGCCTATATGTATTGTCGTGTTTCTCTTAAAACGATAATGTTGACATGGCGTCATGACCGTTGTTGTTGTTGTTATTATATATATATGTTCTCTCACCTCTATTCTTATTTATATTTCAATTATTATTTTTTATTTATTTATTTTTTTTTTTACGAAGGAATACTTCATTTATCTGTAAGAGTGCTGGTTTTTTTTTTTTTTTTTTTTTTTGCCGAGACAACATGGGGTCGATCTTATCGAAGAAGTCAGAGGAGCCACCCAAAGCGCAGACTGGGAAAGCGAAACGCGCTTCTCTTCCCTCTCCTGCTGCTCCTGCTGCTACAGCCAAGGTTCCTGCGAATGATGCGCATGCGACAGATTTTTCTGCAGCCTTTGAGGAACGTATTCGCCGATTTTACGCGCATTACAGCCCGGATAAAGTTGATACGGTGCCGGTAATTCTTCGCCACTGGACGGGAACCGAGGAGGAACTGATACAGACGCTGGTGAAGCGCTACGGGCCGGAGCCTAATGACGCCGCAAAAACGCCTGCCCCTCCGCTCACGGAGAACGCCGCTGATGATGCAAAGGTGTGGGAGTCACGTTTTGCGCGCCACCTTTTGGCGTATCGTCCCGAAAGATTGCCTCGACTTCGCAGGATTTTGGAGCGTTCGAAGGGCAGAGAGGAGGCGACGTTGATGTCTTTCATCAAGCAGATGGGACCGGAGCCGCAGGGACCGTTGCCCGATCCCCTGCATGACACAACACGCATCCCCACCAATGAAGCGCCACGCAAAACGGTACATGAAGAAGTTGACCCACAGCCTGCGGTGGTCACAAAGGCGGAACAGCCCGTTGAGGTGATGAAAACACCATCAACGATAAAAGACATGACGGCTGATAAAGTTGACTCCGTGGGAGAAAAGAATGTGGTGCCGGTTCACAGCCTCAAACGACGCCTGAGCAGCTTTCT
>NW_001849308.1:18086-22740 GCF_000209065.1 Trypanosoma cruzi | reverse complement strand
TTCAATTTTTTCCCGAAAAAATTCTCCTTTTCTCCAGCGCCTGTGAAGAAGTAACAAGTGGACTGCACCTCCATGCCTTCTCCTTCCTCCTCACCACAAATATCGTACAAATTTCGACGCAACACTGAAGCCAGCGTTGCGAATACTAAAAGTTCCTCTTTTGATTGCCATGCGTGCCGTCATGGATCGGTGGAGGATTTACTCCCACCGCCGCCACCGCCGCGTTGCCGCCCACCGCGTGATGCCTCTTCAGCCACTCGGCAGTTGGCAGTGAAGGCGCCGTCGTTGTTTGTGTTGCGAACGCCGTCACCTTCACGGGAGGTGCGGACGCTTGCAGAAATGCGCCTGGAGTATGAGAGAGAACGAGAGAACATTTGTTCTGCCGAGAAGCGATTGCTTGCCTGTGGCGTCGTTTTGTAGTAGCCCTACATGTCATTGAAAAAGGATAAATAAATCCGAGAATGAAGCATATCGTAATGTTAGGACACGTCTAGCAATAGGACACACCCTATGCATACAGCACAAGGGATGAATGGAGAGTTTTCTGCAGAAGGTGTTGTTATTACCGAGCCCCTTTCTTTACTTTTTATATTGATTTTTTTTTTTCATTTTCTTACCTTACTCACTTTTTAAATACTGTTTTATTTTTAATTTTATAGCCGCTTTTCTTTTTCTTTTTTTTTTTTTACTTCTTTCTGAGTGATTAATTATTTCTTGTGTTTTTTTTTCCCCCTTCTTTTTATTTTGTTTGTATGTACATATTTCTCTTTATTTCTGTGCTTGATGTACTTTTTATTGGTGATGACAACACCCCTTTTTTTCCCCTTTTCTTTTTTTTTCTTTTTTTTTGTTTTGATGCTCTTTGATATCATGCGTGGGCTTTTCTCAAAAAGCACAGAAATGCGTTGCAGCAAACGTGTCATGCGTAACAGAACGCCGCATTACAGGCAGGCATGCGGCCAATTGATGTGGAGACACGGCTGCGAAAGGCTGCACCGGCCAGGCGTTTTGAGACACGTGGCGTTTATTTATGCATTCGACTTTATAGAAAAAAAAAAAAAAAAAAAAACGGCACTGTTGACATGCAAGCAGGAGACGAGTGGTGAAGTGCGGCATCACCGGTTTCAATGACGCAATTTTTCCTCAAATGACGTCTACATGGCACCTCCTGCTTGTTGCCAGGGGGCATGATGACACAGGAGTCCCAGCAGCGTAATTGACTACAAGCCTTGAAGACAAACAGGACGTGTTGGCACATAAAAATATTTCAAACCATTTTCTTCTATACGCAGGGGGGTGAGAAATGAAGAATAAATGTCTCCACTGTTGTCCCAACTTGAGGGAAGGCCTCTTTTTGGTTATTTATTTATTTATCGATTTACTTTCATCTCCTCTTATTGGGGATGCTCTATCCACGTCTACGGTGTGAGCTGCACCTCTCTCTCTACATTTGTGCTCTACTTCTTTAATAATTCCCACACCACACTTCATAAGTTAACACATATATATGTGTATTCCTTTTATCCTTAAATTTTTTTTTTTGCATCTTTATTGATTACTCACAATATATAAACCAGCGTATTCCACTAGAGAACACAAAATGAGCACGAACCTCAGGACTTATACCTCCGACGATCCACTGAACGACGGTGTGGAGCTTGTCGAGGACCTTCAGGGCCAAGCAGGGCTTCCCACGGGTGACCGAATGGATGTCGCCAAGATCCGCATTGAGAAACTGAACCAGGAGCGTCAGGAGCGCGTTGCCCGGCGGCGAGACCCACAGAGCTGCCTCAAGCGGGGGCTGCATCGCATCATACCCTACGGCGGCATCATCTCCTCCGGATGCAACCTTGCCAGCTCATCGCTGGGCGCCGGAATACTTGCGCTGCCGTATGCCTTCAACACGTCCGGGCTGGCGATGGCGCTGGTGTACCTTGTGGTGGTGGGTCTGCTGACCATCTACTCCTTCACCCTTCTGGGCATCGCCGGGAAGCGGACGGGGCTGCGGAACTACGAGCAGGTCACGAGGGCTCTTCTTGGGAAGGGTGCGGACTACTTTTTGGCCTTTAACATGTGGCTTTTCAGCTTTGGTGGCGAGGTCTCCTACATGATCTATATGGGAGACCTTATTGGCGCCTTTATTGATAGTTCGCAAAGCGCCCCAGAATATCTCAAATCCTCCTCTGGCCGCCGATTAATTACGAGCATGGTGTGGCTTGTTGCCATGCTGCCGCTGTGCCTACCGAAGGAGATCAACTCTCTGCGCCACATATCTGTTTTGGCTCTTGCATTTGTCTTTTTCTTTGTGATCTGCGTGATCATCCATTCCGTACGCAACAGTATCACCCATGGCATGCGTGATGATCTGGTGTACTTCCGGACTGGCAACAGCGCAATTCAGGGCCTTTCCGTTTTCACATTTGCCTTTATTTGCCAGCTGAATGCGTATGAGGTGTACGAGGAAATGTACAAGCCAAGTGTTGCGCGCTTTACGAAGAGCGCTGGACTTGGTGTGTTTGTTTCAGTCACAATGTTCTTTTGCTCGGGATTTTTTGGCTACCTGGACTTTGGCCCGGCATTGACAGGCTCCGTCCTCAATCGGTACAACCCGATAGAGGACAAGATGATGGGCGTTGCTTATGCGGGTATGGTATTAAAACTGTGCGTTGGCTACGGGCTGCACATGATTCCAGTGCGTGAGGCTGTTTACCACGTTTTCAGTGTTGATGTGAAGACGATTGCATGGTGGAAGAACGCACTGGTCTGTGGCCTTATGGCGACGCTGTCACTCATTGGTGGCCTATTTATCCCCAGCATCACGATTGTGTTTGGCCTTGTTGGTGGGTTCTCTGGGGGCTTCATTGGCTTTATCTTCCCTGCCCTGCTGTACATGTACAGCGGTAACTGGACACTGCAGTCGGTTGGGTACTTTCACTACATCGGGACGCACTTTCTGCTGTTTGTCGGTGTGATCGGTGTTGTGTTTGGGACCGCATTTGCCGTTTACGGTGAGGCGATGCATTGAATAGCATTTTTAAAATTTATTGTGTTTTTGGGTTTTGTTTCATTCTATAATTAGGTTTGTTTTACTTGGGTCTTTAAAAACTTCCTGTGGTTTTTACTTTTTTTTTTTTTTTTTAATAATTTTTTTCTTTACGCCGCATTCATAATTTCGGACTTACTGGTTGTATTTCATTTGTTTGATGTGTTCTCGTATGTATTTTATTTTATTTTATTTTTGACTTTTGGGTTTTTGGCGCCCCCCTTTTTTTTTTTTTTTTGTACGGAGCAGTGATTTGTGGTGGAAATAATTGTTTTCCTTTTGATTTCTGTTTTTTTTTTTTTTTTTTTTTTTTTTACCCCCCCACCCACGTTTTTTTTTTTTTTTGTTTTGTTTTTTTCTTCGGTGTTGTAATCTCAAAGAATATATAAATATTTTCTTTTTTTTCTTTTTCTTCTCTCTGTCTGTCTGTCTGTGTGTGTTTGTTGGTGAGGACATTTCCTTTTCATTGTTGACGATTTCTTTGGGGAGGAGGGGGATGTACGATTGGGAGCGGCAAGGGGTTTGTGGGCGCGTGTTGTGTGTAATTAACCCCCTCATTTGTTCTGCGGGGAATAAAATCATCGTTTTTTATTTTGATTTTTTGGTCGGTTTTTTTCAGAAATACCGCGCTGGGGGGCAGTGAGTAAAACTTCTCTTTTCGTTTCCCCCACCCCCTTTCCACCCGGCCCACCCTTTTTTTTTGTCCTTCACGCGGAGGGGCCCTGCAACCGCCGGACACTTTTAAAAACGCTGCCACCTCGTGGGCTCGCGATGTGCCCGGTTGTGGTGGATGGATGTATGAGCCCGTTGGTCCACTGCTCTGTGTGTGTGTGTGTGGCTGTGCTGGACAGGTGTCGCTTGAGGCGTGAGGGGATGTTGGGTGCATTGAGCCCGGCTGTTTGCCTTCTCTTGTTGTCTGCCCGCACTCTCTGCAGGAAGGAAGGAAGAAGGGGACCGTGCCTCATCCGGCTGCACATTCACTGTTTTTACTCATCTTTTTCTTTTATAGCGGACATGTCTTTTCACGTTCTTTTGCGGTGACACAATGAAACTGGCGGCATACATATATGCATAGAGGTATCTTCCACGTACTTCAACAAATATCTCTTATTTGCACAGTCTGTTTCTTTATGTGGCAGTGGCATGCCATTGACATGGATGCGTGAGCGGTAACTATGAATGCCCAGTGCCAGAGTTGGTATTTTTTGCACTGTGAACTCTTTTTGGACGTTGCTCACTTTCTTGCTTCTCAAAGCTTTTTCCTTGTTTGCAGGACACGTTATTGGACTTTTGTGAAGCTCCACGGGATGCCATCGTATCACGACAAGTGTTCTTAATTTATTTGTCATTTATTCTCTTCTGGAGCGCCTAGGGGATGTTGACACTCTTTTATTCTTATTATTATTGCTATTGTTATTATGCAGGTAGAGGTGCGGACTTGGGGCAAAGTTATTGCGATATACCGCGGCGGACACCAATGCAGCCTTCATCTGGGGGCGAAACAATGACTGCGCCCGTACGAGGCTCTTTTTTTTTTCACTTGGCTTCTCACGGACACGTACGGGAGCCACTGCTGCGTGGGGATTGCCTGTTGCCGGTGCGCATTTGCCG
>NW_001849308.1:17072-17986 GCF_000209065.1 Trypanosoma cruzi | reverse complement strand
TTGCCGGTGCGCATTTGCCGGTTGTGTATTTTGTTGTCTGCTCCTCCACTCGTTGACTCCATCACTTGTCTCTCTTTTCTCTTCTCTTTTTCCCATCCTCATGTACACGTGCCCTGCGTCACCCGACGCGTAGGGTAAAAACACCTCGACATCCACACACAAAAAATGACCAATGCACCCATCGTGGAACAAATTGACGATCCACTGAACGACGGTGTGGAGCTTGTCGAGGACCTTCAGGGCCAAGCAGGGCTTCCCACGGGTGACCGAATGGATGTCGCCAAGATCCGCATTGAGAAACTGAACCAGGAGCGTCAGGAGCGCGTTGCCCGGCGGCGAGACCCACAGAGCTGCCTCAAGCGGGGGCTGCATCGCATCATACCCTACGGCGGCATCATCTCCTCCGGATGCAACCTCGCCAGCTCATCGCTGGGCGCCGGAATACTTGCGCTGCCGTATGCCTTCAACACGTCCGGGCTGGCGATGGCGCTGGTGTACCTTGTGGTGGTGGGTCTGCTGACCATCTACTCCTTCACCCTTCTGGGCATCGCCGGGAAGCGGACGGGGCTGCGGAACTACGAGCAGGTCACGAGGGCTCTTCTTGGGAAGGGTGCGGACTACTTTTTGGCCTTCCTGCTTTGGCTTCTGAGTTTTGGTGCGGAAGTGTCTTACGTGATCTCCATGGGCGATGTTGTTGAGGCATTTGTTCAGAATTCCTCGAGCAGCTCAGAATATCTCAAATCCTCCTCTGGCCGCAGGTTACTCACGAGCATGGTGTGGCTTGTTGCCATGCTGCCGCTGTGCCTACCGAAGGAGATCAACTCTCTGCGCCATATCTCAATTATTGCTGTAATGTTCATCGTCTTCTTTGTGATCTGCGTGATCATCCATTCCGTACGCAACAGTATCACCCA
>NW_001849308.1:15110-16972 GCF_000209065.1 Trypanosoma cruzi | reverse complement strand
GAGCGTCAGGAGCGCGTTGCCCGGCGGCGAGACCCACAGAGCTGCCTCAAGCGGGGGCTGCATCGCATCATACCCTACGGCGGCATCATCTCCTCCGGATGCAACCTTGCCAGCTCATCGCTGGGCGCCGGAATACTTGCGCTGCCGTATGCCTTCAACACGTCCGGGCTGGCGATGGCGCTGGTGTACCTTGTGGTGGTGGGTCTGCTGACCATCTACTCCTTCACCCTTCTGGGCATCGCCGGGAAGCGGACGGGGCTGCGGAACTACGAGCAGGTCACGAGGGCTCTTCTTGGGAAGGGTGCGGACTACTTTTTGGCCTTTAACATGTGGCTTTTCAGCTTTGGTGGCGAGGTCTCCTACATGATCTATATGGGAGACCTTATTGGCGCCTTTATTGATAGTTCGCAAAGCGCCCCAGAATATCTCAAATCCTCCTCTGGCCGCCGATTAATTACGAGCATGGTGTGGCTTGTTGCCATGCTGCCGCTGTGCCTACCGAAGGAGATCAACTCCCTGCGCCACATATCTGTTTTGGCTCTTGCATTTGTCTTTTTCTTTGTGATCTGCGTGATCATCCATTCCGTACGCAACAGTATCACCCATGGAATGCGTGATGATCTGGTGTACTTCCGGACTGGCAACAGCGCAATTCAGGGCCTTTCCGTTTTCACATTTGCCTTTATTTGCCAGCTGAATGCGTATGAGGTGTACGAGGAAATGTACAAGCCAAGTGTTACGCGCTTTACGAAGAGCGCTGGACTTGGTGTGTTTGCTTCATTTACAATGTTGTTTTGCTCGGGATTTTTTGGCTACCTGGACTTTGGCCCGGCATTGACAGGCTCCGTCCTCAATCGGTACAACCCGATAGAGGACAAGATGATGGGGGTTGCTTATGCGGGTATGGTATTAAAACTGTGCGTTGGCTACGGGCTGCACATGATTCCAGTGCGTGAGGCTGTTTACCACGTGCTCCACATTGATGTGAAGACGATTGGATGGTGGAAGAACGCACTGGTCTGTGGCCTTATGGCGACGCTGTCACTCATTGGTGGCCTATTTATCCCCAGCATCACGATTGTGTTTGGCCTTGTTGGTGGGTTCTCTGGGGGCTTCATTGGCTTTATCTTCCCTGCCCTGCTGTACATGTACAGCGGTAACTGGACACTGCAGTCGGTTGGGTACTTTCACTACATCGGGACGCACTTTCTGCTGTTTGTCGGTGTGATCGGTGTTGTGTTTGGGACCGCATTTGCCGCTTACGGTGAGGCGATGCATTGAATAGCATTTTTAAAATATATTTTTTTTTGAGCGTAGATGTCCGTTTGGCGGTGGGCGGAGTAGGTGGTTTCCTAATACTATTAATATTAGTTTTATTTATTTTAATGTTCTTTCCCTCTCTTTTCAAGACCTTTTTAGTGCTTTTTTTGATTTCTGTGCGATTTTCTTTTCCTTTTTTATTTATTTTTTATTTTTTATTTTTTACTTTTGTTGTACTTCTTATTTTATTTTATTTTTTGTTTTTGGTGTCGGTCGTCACGTTTCGGTTGCTAGCAGCAGCGAAGGGGGGCATTGCAACGCGCATGTTGTGGTGAAATGCGCCGGCGTATATTTAGCAAGGAATAGATCGGCTGTGTTTTGTTGCACCGTTTTTTTTTTGTACTCCGAACTGCGTGGTAATCGTACGAATTTTTTTTTCATATTTTTTCCATATTTTTTATGTTTTTTTAGGCAGAGTTCACACTCATTTGTCGTGCGGGCGGCGACGTGGCTTCTCACGGACACGTACGGGTGCCACTGCTGCGTGGGGATTGCCTGTTGCCGGTGCGCATTTGCCGGTTGTGTATTTTGTTGTCTGCTCC
>NW_001849308.1:9595-15010 GCF_000209065.1 Trypanosoma cruzi | reverse complement strand
TGAGGTGTACGAAGAAATGTACAAGCCAAGTGTTACGCGCCTCACGAAGGGTGCCGGACTTGGTGTTTTTCTATGCTTCTTTCTTTACCTGTGTTCTGGTTTGTTTGGCTACCTGGACTTTGGCCCGGCATTGACAGGCTCCGTCCTGAAGCGGTACAACCCGATAGAGGACAAGATGATGGGGGTTGCTTATGCGGGTATGGTATTAAAACTGTGTGTTGGATACGGGCTACACATGATTCCAGTGCGTGAGGCTGTTTACCACGTGCTCCACATTGATGTGAAGACGATTGGATGGTGGAAGAACGCACTGGTCTGTGGCTTTATGGCGACGCTGTCACTCATTGGTGGCCT
Source organism: Trypanosoma cruzi (assembly GCF_000209065.1). Taxonomy (NCBI): domain Eukaryota; phylum Euglenozoa; class Kinetoplastea; order Trypanosomatida; family Trypanosomatidae; genus Trypanosoma; species Trypanosoma cruzi. The sequence goes on along the minus strand of NW_001849308.1, from coordinate 14,656 downwards.
ATTTATTCCCAGCATCACGATTGTGTTTGGCCTTGTTGGCGGGTTCTCTGGGGGCTTCATTGGCTTTATCTTCCCTGCCCTGCTGTACATGTACAGCGGCAACTGGACACTGCAGTCGGTTGGGTACTTTCACTACATCGGGACGCACTTTCTGCTGTTTGTCGGTGTGATCGGTGTTGTGTTTGGGACCGCATTTGCCGCTTACGGTGAGGCGATGCATTGAATAGCATCTTTAAAATATATTTTTTTTTTGAGCGTAGATGTCCGTTTGGCGGTGGACCGGAGTAGGTGGTTTCCTAATACTATTAATATTAGTTTTATTTATTTTAATGTTCTTTCCCTCTCTTTTCAAGACCTTTTTAGTGCTTTTTTTGATTTCTGTGCGATTTTCTTTTTTATTTTATTTTTTATTTTTTATTTTTACTTTTGTTGTACTTCTTATTTTATTTTATTTTTTATTTTTGGTGTCGGTCGTTACGTTTCGGTTGCTAGCAGCAGCGAAGGGGGGCATTGCAACGCGCATGTTGTGGTGAAATGCGCCGGCGTATATTTAGCAAGGAATAGATCGGCTGTGTTTTGTTGCACCGTTTTTTTTTTTTTTTTGTACTCCGAACTGCGTGGTAATCGTACGAATTTTTTTTTCATATTTTTTACGTATTTTTTTTTTTTTTTTAGGCAGAGTTCACACTCATTTGTCGTGCGGGCGGCGACGTGGCTTCTCACGGACACGTACGGGTGCCACTGCTGCGTGGGGATTGCCTGTTGCCGGTGCGCATTTGCCGGTTGTGTATTTTGTTGTCTGCTCCTCCACTCGTTGACTCCATCACTTGTCTCTCTTTTCTCTTCTCTTTTTTCCATCCTCATGTACACGTGCCCTGCGTCACCCGACGCGTAGGGTAAAAACACCTCGGCATCCACACACAAAAAATGACCAATGCACCCATCGTGGAACAAATTGACGATCCACTGAACGACGGTGTGGAGCTTGTCGAGGACCTTCAGGGCCAAGCAGGGCTTCCCACGGGTGACCGAATGGATGTCGCCAAGATCCGCATTGAGAAACTGAACCAGGAGCGTCAGGAGCGCGTTGCCCGGCGGCGAGACCCACAGAGCTGCCTCAAGCGGGGGCTGCATCGCATCATACCCTACGGCGGCATCATCTCCTCCGGATGCAACCTCGCCAGCTCATCGCTGGGCGCCGGAATACTTGCGCTGCCGTATGCCTTCAACACGTCCGGGCTGGCGATGGCGCTGGTGTACCTTGTGGTGGTGGGTCTGCTGACCATCTACTCCTTCACCCTTCTGGGCATCGCCGGGAAGCGGACGGGGCTGCGGAACTACGAGCAGGTCACGAGGGCTCTTCTTGGGAAGGGTGCGGACTACTTTTTGGCCTTCCTGCTTTGGCTTCTGAGTTTTGGTGCGGAAGTGTCTTACGTGATCTCCATGGGCGATGTTGTTGAGGCATTTGTTCAGAATTCCCCGAGCAGCTCAGAATATCTCAAATCCTCCTCTGGCCGCAGGTTACTCACGAGCATGGTGTGGCTTGTTGCCATGCTGCCGCTGTGCCTACCGAAGGAGATCAACTCTCTGCGCCATATCTCAATTATTGCTGTAATGTTCATCGTCTTCTTTGTGATCTGCGTGATCATCCATTCCGTACGCAACACTATCACCCATGGAATGCGTGATGATCTGGTGTACTTCCGGACTGGCAACAGCGCCATCGAGGGCCTTTCTATTTTTACATTTTCCTTTATTTGTCAGCTGAATGCGTATGAGGTGTACGAGGAAATGTACAAGCCAAGTGTTACGCGCCTCACGAAGGGTGCCGGACTTGGTGTTTTTCTATGCTTCTTTCTTTACCTGTGTTCTGGTTTGTTTGGCTACCTGGACTTTGGCCCGGCATTGACAGGCTCCGTCCTGAAGCGGTACAACCCGATAGAGGACAAGATGATGGGGGTTGCTTATGCGGGTATGGTATTAAAACTGTGTGTTGGATACGGGCTACACATGATTCCAGTGCGTGAGGCTGTTTACCACGTGCTCCACATTGATGTGAAGACGATTGCATGGTGGAAGAACGCACTGGTCTGTGGCTTTATGGCGACGCTGTCACTCATTGGTGGCCTATTTATTCCCAGCATCACGATTGTGTTTGGCCTTGTTGGCGGGTTCTCTGGGGGCTTCATTGGCTTTATCTTCCCTGCCCTGCTGTACATGTACAGCGGCAACTGGACACTGCAGTCGGTTGGGTACTTTCACTACATCGGGACGCACTTTCTGCTGTTTGTCGGTGTGATCGGTGTTGTGTTTGGGACCGCATTTGCCGCTTACGGTGAGGCGATGCATTGAATAGCATTTTTAAAATAATTTTTTTTTTGAGCGTAGATGTCCGTTTGGCGGTGGACCGGAGTAGGTGGTTTCCTAATACTATTAATATTAGTTTTATTTATTTTGATGTTCTTTCCCTCTCTTTTCAAAACCTTTTTAGTGCCTTTTTTGATATCTGTGCGATTTTTTTTTATTTTATTTTATTATATTTTTGTTTACTTTTGTTGTACTTCTTATTTTATTTTATTTTTTGTTTTTGGTGTCGGTCGTTACGTTTCGGTTGCTAGCAGCAGCGAAGGGGGGCATTGCAACGCGCATGTTGTGGTGAAATGCGCCGGCGTATATTTAGCAAGGAATAGATCGGCTGTGTTTTGTTGCACCGTTTTTTTTTTTTTTTTGTACTCCGAACTGCGTGGTAATCGTACGAATTTTTTTTCCATATTTTTTCCATATTTTTTATGTTTTTTTAGGCAGAGTTCACACTCATTTGTCGTGCGGGCGGCGACGTGGCTTCTCACGGACACGTACGGGTGCCACTGCTGCGTGGGGATTGCCTGTTGCCGGTGCGCATTTGCCGGTTGTGTATTTTGTTGTCTGCTCCTCCACTCGTTGACTCCATCACTTGTCTCTCTTTTCTCTTCTCTTTTTTCCATCCTCATGTACACATGCCCTGCGTCACCCGACGCGTAGGGTAAAAACACCTCGGCATCCACACACAAAAAATGACCAATGCACCCATCGTGGAACAAATTGACGATCCACTGAACGACGGTGTGGAGCTTGTCGAGGACCTTCAGGGCCAAGCAGGGCTTCCCACGGGTGACCGAATGGATGTCGCCAAGATCCGCATTGAGAAACTGAACCAGGAGCGTCAGGAGCGCGTTGCCCGGCGGCGAGACCCACAGAGCTGCCTCAAGCGGGGGCTGCATCGCATCATACCCTACGGCGGCATCATCTCCTCCGGATGCAACCTCGCCAGCTCATCGCTGGGCGCCGGAATACTTGCGCTGCCGTATGCCTTCAACACGTCCGGGCTGGCGATGGCGCTGGTGTACCTTGTGGTGGTGGGTCTGCTGACCATCTACTCCTTCACCCTTCTGGGCATCGCCGGGAAGCGGACGGGGCTGCGGAACTACGAGCAGGTCACGAGGGCTCTTCTTGGGAAGGGTGCGGACTACTTTTTGGCCTTCCTGCTTTGGCTTCTGAGTTTTGGTGCGGAAGTGTCTTACGTGATCTCCATGGGCGACGTTGTTTGATGTTGTTTTGGTTTAATTGGTTTTTATTCTAGCCGGTTTTTTTGTTTTTTGTTTCTTTTTTGTTGTTGCCTTGCCAAATTGCCGAAGAAGATTTGTATTTGAAAGAATAACAAAAATAAATGATGTTATACTTTTCGATTTAATTTATTTATATTTTTTAAAAATTCTTCTGTGCTGTGTTTTTGTTACTTTTGGTTTTGGTTTTTGGTTTTAGTTTCTTTTTTTTCTTTTTTTTGTGTGTGGTTCTGTGGGTGGTGTTTTTTTTGTTTCCGTCCTGTCGCATTTTTTTTGCTTTTCTCTGTTTCATGCCATTGTTTTCTTGCATTCATACTTGTGGTGTGGATGTATGTATGTTGTAGGAGGCTGGCGTGGTGGGGCGTCATGATGCCTTGATGTTGTGGTGCCCCGGGGGACAGTGTTGGGTTTTCCAGTGCAATTGAGATGCTTGAGGGTATTCGGTCACGGTGCCGCAGAGGTACTGCAGGTGAAGACGAGTATCGTTTCTCTTTTTCGCATAGTTGTCGCTGTAATTCATGTTGGTGCATGTTTTTTTATTTATTTATTTTTTATTTTTTCTGTGTGTGTGGGTTGATTGTATGCGTTCATGCAAATATATATATTTATATATGGACATTTGCATCTCCTCTTCTTTTTTTCTTTTTTTTTTTCCTGGAAGTGTTTCACGAGCAACTTGAGTGGCGGGACCCCACAATTTAGGTTTTAGGTTTCCCACGTGTGCCAAGATGTTGCCTTCCCTGCCAGTCGTGGCCAGTGTTGCCGATGGCGTGACAGAGTCGAGTGTGTTTTACGACGAGGTCTTTTTTACGGAACCGGAGCCGGCGAATACCGATGAAACGACGTGTGAGAATTTAGTAAAGACAACGAGAGTCACATCAACGCTCTCTCCCGCAGAGCAGCGTATCCAGGAGCTTAATGCGATGCGGGCAGAGCGTGTGGCTAGGCGACGTAATCCCGATAACATTTTCTTGAAGGCAATGCATGTTGTGATGCCATACGGTGGCATCTTGTCCTCCGCGTTCAACCTTGCTAGCTCGACCCTTGGCGCCGGCATTGTTGCACTTCCCGCTGCATTTAAAATGTCCGGAATTGTCATGAGTATTCTGTACCTTTTTATTGTAGCGTCCATGGCGGTGTATTCCTTTGTGCTGCTTACCGTTGTCGGTGAGCGCACGGGGCTTCGGAGCTACGAGAAGGTGACACGCCTGCTCCTGGGTCGAGGCGCCGACTATTTGTTGGCGGTTCTCATGTGGATTCTTTGCTTTGGTGGGGATGTCACGTATGTCATATCCATGCTGGGAATTATAAAGGGGTTTGTCAACAATGCCGAATCCACACCTGAATTCCTGAAGACACTGCCCGGAAACCGACTGCTTACTAGCATTGTGGTGGCTGTTTTTCATGCTTCCTCTTTGCCTGCCGAAGGAGATTAATTCGCTCCGTATTGTTTCTACAA
>NW_001849308.1:7431-9495 GCF_000209065.1 Trypanosoma cruzi | reverse complement strand
GGCGTTCTTGTCCCTCATTGTCGGTCTGTTTGTTCCACGCATCACTACAGTTTTTGGGCTTGTTGGCTCCCTCTGCGGCGGCTCCATCGGCTACGTATTCCCCGCACTCATGTTCATGTACTGCGGCAACTTCAATGCCCGCTCCGTCGGATGGGGGCACTTCATTGGGGCGTATGTGTTGCTGATTGTTGGTGTTATTGCCATCGTCTTTGGGACCGCCGCCGCCATTTACTCGGAGCTGCAAAATGAATAATGCGGGCTTTAGGCACCGTCTGCCGTCTTTTTCCATTTGATGTACGTTGTGCTGCGGACTGTGGGAAGGGGGACTTATGCTGTTTCGTATGCATGATCTTTTTTTTTTTTTTTTTCCTCTTTTCTCCATTTTTGTTTTTTTTCTGCTGCTTTTATTTATTTTATTTTCAATTTTTTTATTATTTTTGTTTCTTCACGTGAATTTCATGCACGGACGGTCTTCGATGGACACCGGCTGCAGTCGGCACACACAAGAGGGCCCTGCATGATTATACTTTTCAGGGATATATTGCACCGAACAGGCACACAGACAGACAGACAAAAAAATAAAAAATAAAAATAAAAACTTGATTTTGGCTAAATTGCCGAAAAGATATGCGCACATGTACACACGACATGACTTTCACACACACACACACACACGCAAGACTGTCCCTTTTTTTTTTTTTTTTGCGTTGATTGTAGTTTTTGTTTTTTTGTTGTCTTTGTCTTTCTTTCGGTCCCTGTCGTTGACTGTCTTTCCCTGTTAAAGAGGGAAGGGAAGATTGCTGCACATATATATATGTGCATAAGAGGTGGGGAAAAAAAAAGAATATAGTTTTATATTTATTTATTTTATTTTATATATTTAGATGACAATACGTATACACATTTGTATAATTCAATAAATATATAAATATATAAATATATGTCTGTGTGTGCATGGTGCGGTGTGGTGAGGATGTTTCTTTTTATTTTATTTTGGTCCCAATCACCTGACTTTTTTTTTATTTTTATTTATTTTGTCTGTGGCTCCGACTGTCGGAGTGTTTCCTGCTTCTACCCCCTTTTTTTTTTTTCCTTTTGAGAACCTTTTGCTTCAATGATGTTTTCTTCTGTTCACTTTCATTGACACATGTGCCTCTGCAATTATTATTTTCCTTCCATCTCACCTCTCTGCGGCGTCAATATATTCTCCCTTTTTTTTTTTCCTTCTTTTTTTGTTTGCTTGCTTTTGTGCACGAAGGCGTGCTGCATCACATCTCCTTTCAGCTGCACGATACACGCATAGGATTGTAGACGCTCATAAAGGCATATTGGTGTTTGTTTGTGTGTGTGTGACGGAACCTGCCACGACCGCCTGAGAGAGAGAGAGAGGGAGAGTGAAGGATTGTGTCGTACCGCCCTCACCAGCGGTTAGGCAATCATTACACTGTATCACCCATTAATAATAATAATAATAATAATAATAGTCACATTCATTTTGAGAATATCTTTCACTTATTATTATTATTTCTTTTTTTTTGTCTCTGTGTGTGTGTGTGCGTGCGTATATCTGTATGTATATATCTTTCCATTATGTCGTTATATCTTCATGACTTGGGTCCAGAGGCGGTGTCGTATCGACATCTACTCGATGAAGTGAAGCGTCAACTTGACATTACGTACGATGAATTTGACTGCTGGCTTTATGGATTTTTGGAGAACAAAAAATATAACATCCGGGAGACGGTTGCAAAATTACAACGTCGATTTGCAATGGAAGTCAACGAATTGGCGACGTACACTCTTACGGATTACATGCAGGAGTCATTACGCTCTGGCATTGTTCAGTTTGTTGGGGAGGATAAATTGGGGCGCACGGTGCTTTACGTTATGGCCCAAAGGGACCACCCGGTTTCATCACGCCGAGAAGAAAATAAACGCACTTTTGACATGATGTTGAGCTACGGGACACGTCTTCGCGCTGACAGCAAGCGGTGCCAAATGGTGATGCTCATCAACCAAGAAAAGGCCAGCTTGTGGAGCAATGTGGACATGACATTCAGGCGA
>NW_001849308.1:0-7331 GCF_000209065.1 Trypanosoma cruzi | reverse complement strand
CTCCACAGACCAAAATGTACCCTGTGATGGAGTCTATGACGATATGGATCAATGTTGTGGCTCTTTCCCTGTTAGCTCTCATCACACCATCCGACTGGTTTGTTCAGTTGGTGTCGCTGATCTCCGCGGCGGATGAGTTATCCGCACTGCTGTGGAATTCGTCCATTGATCGGGCACGGGATATTTTAAGCGCGTACGTGAAATCCATTGTGAGTCCAACCCATGATGTGTATTTTGTTGGCCACGGCCTCGCAGGGGCAGCAGCGGCGTTTTTTGTCTCAGACTTACCGGAGAATGTGCATAGCGTGACATTTGCATCGCCACTGAGCGCGGTTGCGTGGCGCCGTGGCCATAATTGGATCTCTGATGAGTTGTCCAGCCGTGTTTTGTCTGTTGTGTCGTCCTCCTCTGTGTTTTCGCTGCGTTGGATGTGGGGGGGACTGTCGTACATGATACCATGCAATTTGCCTGAGGGTGAATGTCGCAACATTGACTCGATGGCACGGCTATTGGATGCGCTTTGCGGCTTGAATACAAAGTCAGACGGGAATTAAAGTCTTGAAGGGAGAGTCCCGTGGAACAATATGTTTCCTCCTTTGCTAGAGTTTCACTGCGTACGCAAAATAAAGGTCATTAACCATGAAGAAGAAGAAAAAATATACATACATACATACATACATAAGAGTAAGAGAAAAAAATGAAAAAATAAAGCGAAATGTGCGTTGAAGGGAAAAAGCTGGTTGACTGTTGTGCTGTTCCATTCAAGGAAAAAAAATAAAAAAAAAAAAATTGAACTTTGTTTATATTCCTCTTGCTGAATGTGTCTGTGTACAATGTTTCCTTCTTACCATACATTTATAATATTTATGCCTGTTGCCTGATCCTTTTTTTTTTCTTTTACCTACATATATTTGGATTAGTTTGTTAGTCTTCTTTACGCAGTCGGTGGTGTTGATTCCCACCTTGTTGTTGTGGTAAACTTGTTTACTTTGTAGTTGTTGTTGTTGATGGGCGGTGGCGTCTCAACGAGGAAACAAATGCAGGACGACAGGAACGTATGGAATTCAGCCAAACGCGTTCATATTTCTCCGCGTTTTATAGAGGATGAAGTGAAGGCGATGAATGATGTCACACCAGCGTTACTCGCCACAAACACCTCACTCGACTCCCCTGCTAAGGCCGCACATTTTACCTCCACACGAGAGGCCTTCACGCGGGACGATCAATCTTCTCGGAATGAGCGAAGGGGGCAGTGCGGGTTGCGCCAGTCCGCGCCGTCGTCTCAAAATCTTTTCCAAAATTTTGAGTTCCTCTCCCGTGAGTTGAGGCAGTTTTCTTCAAGACGACGAGCGGCGTCTACGTCACTCAGTGGGAACACCTCGTCACCGCAATTGCCGTCTATTCGTGAGCTCCCGGGAATCGTTCAGAACGTCACACCGCAGGCCACCAGAGGGACGTCGCTTAGTCCGCGCGTGAAGCTGCTCTCATGTCTTGTTGCCATGGAGGAGAATTCCAGGGTTATGTCGCCGGCGTCGGCGGCGGCTTCAGTGACTTCTTTGCGTAGATTAAATGAGGGCAATTCACGCCGTGCCTCCATGCCGTCACAAAACGCAACACCCGCCGCGCGGACACGAGGAGGCCGCATTAGAGTTGTGGTGCGCAAGCGGCCTATGATGGCTGATGAAATGGGGAGTGATTGCGTTTCGGTGGAGTCGCCATGGGTCCATATCTCCGTCAAGAAGTTGCGCGTTGATCTGACGGACTATGAAGACGTGAATGAGTTTATGTTTGACGATGCTTTTGCGGAGGACCAGAAGAATGTGCATGTCTTCGAGCGCTGCAGCAAAGATTTGATCGCCACAACACTCGACGGCGGTAGCGCCTCGTGCTTTGCGTACGGCCAGACTGGCAGTGGCAAAACGCACACAATGCTTGGGAATGAACAGGAAAAGGGCTTGTACCTTTTGGCCGCGGCGGAGTTGTTTGCGCAACTGACGCCGGAGCACGAAGTTTACGTATCTCTGTATGAAATTTACTGTAACTCCCTTTTTGACCTTCTTATGAACCGCACCCCCGTCGTTGTGCGGGAGGATCACAACCACCGAGTCAACATCTGCGGGTTGTCGTGGCACAATGTGAGCTCCGCGGAGGAGTTGTTTTTGCTTATTAGCAGTGGTACCGACCAACGCCGCACTGGAAGCACGAGCGCGAATGAACGCTCTAGTCGCTCCCATGTAGTTTTGACAATTCGGGTTTTTTGCCGCAAGGACGCATCGTTCTGCGGAACACTGAACTTTGTTGATCTCGCCGGCAGCGAGCGGGCATCGGAAACGTCTACAAACGACAAGCAGACACGCCAGGAGGGGGCGGAGATCAACAAGTCACTGCTTGCGCTGAAGGAGTGTATCCGGGCGCTGGACGAGAAGAAGAAACATGTGCCGTTCCGTGGCTCGAAGCTAACGGAGATACTCCGCGACAGTTTTACAGGGAACAGCCGGACTGTCATGATAGCAAACATCTCTGCCTCTTCCTGCAGCTACGACCATACTGTGAATACGCTACGGTATGCCTTCCGCGTTAAGGGCCTCAGCATTGCCAATATTGTGCCAAGCAAAGCGCGTAATGCACCGCGGCCGATGCGACAGGCCGTCAGTGAAGTCCCACCGCTGCTCAATTTTTCCAACATTGCCGCGGCCGATGGACCGGCAGGAAAGGCAAAGACACCCCCGACGGGTACAAATGGCCGACGCGGTTTAAGTACACAGAGGGGCAGAAGCTGCACACCAAAAACAGGCAACCTCAACGTCCAAAGCGGTAACATGAATCCGATTCATCAAAGTACGATAGGGGACACGCACGCCGACAAATTCTCCACGTACCTTCGTGCGGTGACGCATGAGAAGTTGTTGGATTTGCTCCCACCGGCCAAATTACGGGAGATGCTGAATAAAGATACCAGCAATCGAGATGGCGGTGCCGGCACATCGGAGAGTTCCACTGTTTCTTTGGAGGAAAAGCAGCTGTTGGCAGAGATGGTCAGCCATGTGGTAGAGAAGTTGAAAGTTGAACTTGGGTCTGATCTTACACAGAATATAAAGAAGCGTGATCGGCTTATTAGGAAACTTCGCGACGAAAATGGCGCGCTGCGAAGAGCCATTGTTACGCTGGAGAAGAGGGTTGGAGAGTGCCCGCGTTGCAGACAACGGGCGAGATCAAATTCCATCTCATAACCGCCAATTGTCACTTGTAGGTTTTTTCTTTATTTTTCTTTTCTTTTTTTTGCGCTTGTGCAGGCTATTTTTTGTTTGTGTGTTTGTTTTTATTCGTCATACATTATACATTATACATTATATATATATATATATTTCTGTGCATACATGTGTTTGTATGCGTATATGTGTTGTATGCGGTGCTATGTGAAAGTATGTATGCGGGTGGTGGTGATCTGCGGAGGGCAAATGGCTGCATTAGTCTGTTATGAATCCTCCTTAATTTTTTTTTGGCGTGTCTCGTCTTGACAATAATCCAGCGTTGGTGGGCAGGACGGTTGGATTACAGGCACTCTGTGGGACGGTGGAAAAAAGGGGAAATGAGACGAATGCCGGTTGGGAAGCATGACGATTACATGAGGTGGCTCTTTGAATAGGACGCATTTATGGTGGGTGCAGGGCGATCTGTTTTTGCTTTTTTTTTTTTTTTTGATAATTTCCTGAAGGAATACAGATGCACCCAAATAATTGAGGAGCCTGCGTTGGCATACAGACGTACACGTGTACAGATATTGCATGATTAGCCAAACTGGGCAATTTATATGTGTATATCTGCGTATTTGTGTGTGCGTGTGATGTCATCTGTTTTTTTTTCTTTACACCCCGGTCCGTTTTTGTTTTTTTATTGCACCGCATGCTTCTCCGTATCATATGAATCAGACAACCACCGGGGTAACATGGATTGAAAGAGACGAGAAGGGAAAGGGTGATATATATTATATATTATATGTATATTATATTATAAATATATATATACATATAACTTTGTTTTTGGAATGGAAGAGTGATACGCAGTGTTGGGGAATGTGTGTTTTATTATTATTATTAGTGATTTATATCTCATTGTGAAGGATATGCGCAGTGGAATTGTGTAGTTTCTGACGTGTGTGCGTTATGCGGCAGCGCATTAGTGAGCCTCTTTTTTTTTTTTGTGTGTGCGTGTGTGTGTGTGTGTGTGTTTGATTTATTTTGCCAACATAAAAACACATATTTCTTTCTTTTTGAATTGCCTATTATTACTATTTATTTATAAATGTTTTTTTTTTTTTTTTTTGCGTTGGACAGCCGTTGCTGTTTTTCTTCGTTATTGAGGGGTCGTGTGTGAGTGGGGGGTGGAGGCGATATTCGGTCGTTTTGTTTTTTTCTTGACACGTGAGAGACGTGTTGGCTTTTGACGGCTGTTTTTTATTATTTCTTTTACTCTCTCTCTCTATGTGTGTGTGTGCGTGTGTTGGTTCACAGTGTGTGTGTGTGTGTGAATGAAGGGAGAAGGTGCTGACAGGGATGAGTGGCTGGTGGGCCTGCAGCTCTTCATGGATGTGCGGCTTCGAACCGTGCCGTTTCACGTGGCGTCTCGTAATCGTCCCGGTGTGTCTGTCCCCCTGCCGATTCCCAACACGCAGTACATCATGGATGGAATCATGTGGAGCGTGCGTGATTACATTGCGTGGGCTCCCGATGCCTGGCTGACGATTCAAAATCATCTACAGAGCTGCTCGCAGCGCTACACCCAGCTGGCTGAACGGCTGTCACAGTCTCATGCACACACTAATTTCCAGGACGGTGCGGAGGTGGAGCGTGAGCGTCTCTACTCCAGCCACGCATACGTGCAGGACCTTTACGTTGCCTTCTGTGCCGTTGATGCCTTTTTACGCCATGTTGCAGAGGCGTCGCAATCGACTGCACGAGAGGCGGTCGAAAAAGAGCTGCCGCGTCTTGTAGCTGACCACATGCCTATCTGGCAGCTGGCACGCAGTCAATATATGCACGATGCTGTGGAGGACTACCGGCTACTTTTTTTGGACGTGCTGCGATCGTGGACGGTGACGAAACTTCTGCGCCCCGACACGCATCGTCGAATAGAAGAGTACGTGCGGTATAAGCTAAAAACACTGCGGGACAACTCCACGACTCATGAGGGCGACCAGAACGTTGGCCGCCGTTCGTCAGAGGCAATTAGCGCCGGGTTGCGTGTGCTGCTTTCTGGCACGGGGCCGTCGCAGTCGTCGACCTCATTTCTCTCCTCCTCGTCCCCGTCGGCACCCGCAACAATTGACGTCGTGCGGAGAAATATGAGAGAATTTGTTGTTGCCATTTTTCCTTCGCATCGTTCCGATTCTGGGAAGAAGCGCTGCGCCCATTGCGGCGCCGTATTCAGGACTCTCGCTGCAAAGATTGCGCATTACCGCTACCACTTCTACAACCGCAGTTACTTGACGGGGGAGAAAATTGTTCGTCTGCCATACCCCACACTTCAGGACTACATCTCTCACGAGGTGACATCCCGAGTCACGGGGGAGTTTGTACGCGTCACGGAGAATCTTTTGGACGTCCTACGCGTGCCGGAAAAAAGAACTGTGCACGTGCGGAAGGAGAAGCAGGAAAAAATGCCCTCGTGAGGGAAAAAGACGTTTTTTTTTCTTTTTGTGTGTTTCTGCACGTCTCACTTTCCCCATCTGCACACGTCTGTGTGTATATCGGTGGCAGCCTTGTTCACCGCTAAAAAAACAAAAAAAAAAAAAAAAAGAGGATGCCGACACCTACTTTTGTTTGTTCTTTGATTCTTTGCGGTGTACTCACCCGGTGCGTGTTTCTGGACGTGGGGATATGTTCGATTATGAGCATACAAGCTGCTATTCCACTCTCTTACGTTCGATCTCCTTTTAATTTTATTTTTGAATTCTTACTTTTGCATGCATGTTGAGTGTGTTCGGCGTGCAGCCAACCGTACATGTGAGCGATGCGGCGAACCCTCGTTGCGAATCGCGGAGCACTCAGTCTGCTCGGCTTGGATGAACGATTGCACTACACGGAGGAGGAGGTCAAGGCGGCGTATCGTCGACAAGTCAAACGGTTTCATCCAGATGCGGGCGGCAGTGCGGAGCGTTTTCGAGAGCTCCACGATGCGTATGTTTTTCTCCTTGGGGATCGCAAGGCAACAGACACTCCGGCAGAGCCATGTGACAGCAGTTCTTTCTACAATAACGCCCATTCTCGGTGGTCTGCGGGTCGGTATGAAGGAGCCGGGTGCGGTGCGGCATTTGCACGTGATGCCTCCAGCGGTTATGCCCGCAGTGATTATGAGTATGACTTGGGCGTTGAGCGGGACGGTGAGAGGAGGTACGCAAACCGATCTACCCGTGATTTTTACCGTCCGTACACATCGAACCCGTTTGCTCATGGATTCACCGATGAAGAGGTGCTGGAGGCGGAGCGACTGAATCGACTGCGTGTCTTATGGGCAGTGCTGAAACACGGAATTATTTTTGGTGGCGTGGTGTACCTTCTTTTCGTGTGCTGGCGGGACAACCGCATTCAACGCGCCATTGAGGCCCGCAACAACGGCTACGTGGACGCGTCGTACTGGGAGAAGTTGAAGGAGGACCAACAACGTGGCTTGACTCCGACGCCGCGCCGGCACTGGGCGGATGTACAGAATGAAGAGTTCATGCAGGCGTGGAATAAACGCCTTGAGGAGCAGCGGCGGCGGGGATCCCCGTGTGGGGGCGGGGGTGGCTACGCATGCCGTCCGGTGGCGGTGACGTTTCAAGGCCGCCCGTTCACAGCGACGGGTGTTCGAGGCGCCCGCAGCGGGGTTCCGAAGAACACGGCGACTTATGAGGGCGATGAGCATTGCGAGCTGGACGACGCGGAGAGTGACTGAATTTGCTCCGCATGAAACAACTTTGGGAAGGTTCTCTGCATGTTTGTGTGTTTGTATGTGTGGGAGGGAGAGAGACAGAGGAAAGGAGGGGAATGCCGCCCAAAAATAGAAGTGCAAATAAAAAAACAAACAGTTGCATCGTTTTTTTTTTTTTTTTGCTTCCATGAAGTCTGGGGGGGATGCCTTTGAAAAAAAATGCATATTTTTTGGTATGCTCTTGGCTGTCACGAGTTTCTTTTTTACTGCATTTTGCCTTTTTTTACGTGCACACATTTTCTTCTTTTTTTTTTTCTTTTTCTTTTTTTTATTGTATTTGTATGCGTGTGGCGGCATTCTTTTTTCCTTCTTTATCCTGCGCTCGAGAAGGTAAGGACCAACACCACGTGTAGTAATAATAC
>NW_001849307.1:59312-63679 GCF_000209065.1 Trypanosoma cruzi | reverse complement strand
GTGTATGTATCTATGTGTATGTTTTCTTCTTAAGGGCGAAGAGACACACGAATTTTAGAGGTCCCACGAGGATCTTCTGCGAAAAGTTGTATTTATTGACTTGTTTTGATTTTTATTTATTTCTGAGTATAAATGAGAATTGCGTTGAATCAAAATTTTTACATTTTTTTCTTTTTACTTCTCAAAAAACGATTGTTTAGTGAATTTTTTTTTGCTTTCTTCCTTGGGCCGCTATGCCGTCTCGAATTTCATCCGCTTTCTTCTTTCTTTCTTGAGCTCTGCCATTTATTTCTTTTTGTGTGTGTGCCCGGCGGAGGGAATAAAAAATAAGGTATTTAATGGTTGGAGGGGCGGACGCAGTGCGTCTCGCAGGAGCCCTCTTTTTTTTTTTGACACGAGAGGGCCCGAGGAGCGGGAGATGCGACGCCTCGCCGCACCCGACACTTCAGCGGCTGCTCTTGTGCATGATGCTATTTTTTTTTTCTTTTGTCTCTCTCTCTCTCTGTGTGTGTGTGTGTGTGCATTCTCTACCCGTGTGCGAGCCTTTTTTTTTTTGCATCTTTGATTCTACGTGCTGGTCCTATTTGGAAACATCTGCTGGTGTCTGTGTGCGCACAGCGCTCCTCCCCATGTGTTTGGCCGCCCTGCCTCTGCATCCCGTTCCCGCTGCGTATGTGGCGTCGTTCATCTCGGGCCGGGGGCAGTTGCGACGGTGAAAACTCTGATATTTCATTGATTCTCGGCAGCGACGGATTGTCGAGCCGCCGCGTCGGCCCGGGGCGGATGCGTGGCGGGTGTGTGTTTCACTTTTTTTGCCGCAACGCCCTCTGCGGGTGCCGGGGGTCTCTCTTTTTTAAAGGACTCCACTCGGCGGTGGGGGCAGACGTGCGGGCCATTGGATTTATTTGGTGGAAAGCGGAGGAAAAAAGGGTGAAACGGATGTGACATGTGAGTGGCCGCGCCCCGCACACTTTTCCCCAGCGCTGTTTATTTTTTTTTTGTCATTTTTTGGGGTTTTTAGGGAGGAGGGAGCGATTGCGATGCGCGTGTTGTATTTTAGAGCAAAGGCCAGCGGGATGGATGTGTGGCCAGACGGGGCCGAGTGGCAGACGACGCGTTTTTCCGGCCCACTCCATTTCTTAATGAATTTGTTTTTGCCTTCAAAAGAAAAGAAAAAAGTGTTGGGAGGCGGCTGGTGCAGGTGCATTTTTAAATTTATTTTGCCGTCGCCCCGCCCCGACCCTGCCGCCCGCCACGCGGAGAGGGGCCCGGCGGTTGCGGGGCCGCAAAGGCTGCCACCCCGCGACCTTGCAGCGAACCAACTGGTGCCTCATAAAACGTTTGTCTCTTTTTTCTTTTCTTGAAGCTTGCATTCGTGTGTTCAGCGTGTGTGTGTGTGCAATGCGTGCTTGATGCGTCTCCTCCGAGGTGTGGGGGCTGCTGGGTGTGTGTCGAGCCAAACCGCCACCTCTCTTTTGCGTGGTATCTCCTTGTGGGGCTCGGGAACGAGGCCTCAGCCGGGGGCGCGCAGCTGGGGAGTTGCCGCGTCGTTCTTCCACGGACCGGGAGGGTGCAGAGAGCTGCGGCTAGGCGACCGCCTTTGGCAACGAGTACGAACGATGTGGCTGGACGTTGCCGCCTGGCGTGGCGCCGCCGGGGGTGCAGGCGATTTCGAGTACCGCGGCAGGTGCGGATTTCTTTGCACCTGTGTGGTTGCGTTTTGGGATGCTCTCGATGCTGCGACCAGAAGATGCGCTGGCCATTATGCACTTGGACGATGCCGGCCCAGCAGGGATGCCACTTTGTTGCGGTGAGGCTAATTTACGTGCACGGCTCTTAGTCCACGCAGCTGACATGAATTTCTTTGCTTTGTGTTTGTGTGTCTGCAGCCGTGATGATGGCGATGATGATGATGGCTGGCCGTGTGCTGCTGTTCTGTGCCCTCTGCGTGCTGCGGTGCTGTGCCAGCGGTGACATTTGCTTTTAGCGGTGGAGGAATGGCAGTCCGTGATTTCTTTCGGCGCTGATGTGGCCACGTGACGCATGGGAGCCGCAGCTTTGGGTGGGTGTCTCTGGCGTGCTGCGAGTCGCCGGTGCTTTGCGAGGAGGGAGGACAGTAGCCTGCGCTCCGTCCCCTTGACGTGTTGCGGGCGTGCGGGTGGCGGCGTGCGGGCCGGTGAGTGGTGTGGTGTTGAGGGTGTCTGGGATGAGTGCGGATTGCTTCCCGCCCTGCAGCCTCGCGTGCCGACGCGTCTTTCCCGCTGTGGATTTGTTGTTGGGGATTTTCCGGCTGTGTGGGGTGATGTCCAGCAACGGAGGGGAAGGGACCGGGAGTTAATTGGGGCGTGTGGGAGACGGTGCGGCACGTGCGGTGGCGGAGACAACAGTGAAAAGGCTGGCGGCAGCGCATGGGTGGTGCGAAGGGCGGCTGTGTCCTTTTGCGTCCTGCCGTTTGTTTCTTGTGTGGGCGTTCCTCGGTGTGTGCTGACGCGTGGGAGAAGCATCCGCCGTGGCTCCTGCTGGTGGTGGCGACAGTCGCTGCGTGTTCCCGGTGCACTGTTCTTCCTTCTCCTGTTCCGTGAGTCTGTGTGTGAGAGTTGCTGTTGTTGGGAGTGGCTGCGGCGGGGATGATGGTGCCACTCACAGTGTGGATGGGTGGCTGTGCTCACTGTCTTGTCTCTTTGCTTGGCATGCTTCCTTCTCTCTCTACTTTTTCACGCACACGAAGGAAGAAGGTTACGACCAAGCGCTAAACGCTACTGTGAAATTCGAAGGCTCTGAAAGGACAAACGTCACACACACCGCCCACACACACGTATTTATATGCTCTCACGTGTTGCTGCAGTGAAGGCACCCCGCACACACAACCGTCGCGGCGTGACCGGATCCAGCGGAAGGAGGAGGGAAGGAGGAGAGAGTGAGCAGCAGAGGCCCAACATGTCCCGGCGTGTGTCTACTTCGGCGGTGCTGCTCCTCCTCCTTGTCGTGATGATGTGCTGCGGTGTCCGTGAAGCTGCGTCCGGTGATGGAAGTAGCGGGGAAGGGAAGGCCGTTGATCCTTTTCAGGGAACGAAACCGGCGCCCTATAAATGGCAAGAAATGACTGGATCTGAGGCGGCAGCCGGCTCGCTTCGTGTTCCCAGCCTTGCTGAGGTGGCCGGCGGTGTGTTTGCCGTTGCTGAAGCTCAGTGCAGTGAAAGGGACGGAGCCTGCGGCCATGCTGCGATTGCATCAACGCACATTGAGACGGGCGGTGGTGGCTCAAAGGCGATCTCGGCGATGGATGCAGGCGTTTCTCTCGTAGAACTTGTGGATGCCGCCAGTGGTACGACCAGGGCACAAGAAAAGATGCAGCCAACGACAATTGTGAGCGGCGACAGTATCTACATGGCCCTTGGGGACTACGAGAAGGAGACGTCTGGGGGTCGGGCTGCCGATGCAGATGGCTGGAGGCTTTTACTGACGAGGGGAACTCTCACTGAGGATGGTGGGCAGAAGAAAATCATGTGGGGTGATATCCGTGCAGTGGACCCTGTGGCCATCGGGCTTACTCAATTCCTGAAGAGGGTGATTGGTGGCGGAGGATCGGGTGTTGTGACGAAGAACGGTTACCTTGTGCTTCCCATGCAGGCAGTAGAAAAGGATGGAAGGAGTGTTGTACTGTCCATGCGTTTCAACATGCGTATAGAAGCATGGGAGCTCTCGTCCGGTACGACAGGTAGTAACTGCAAGGAGCCATCCATCGCGAATTTGGAAGGAAATCTAATTTTAATTACTTCTTGCGCTGCCGGCTACTACGAAGTATTCAGGTCCATTGACTCTGGGATACGTTGGGAAATGAGTGGTAGGCCAATTAGTCGCGTGTGGGGCAACTCGTATGATCGAAAAGGGTATGGCGTTCGCTGTGGCCTCACCACCGTAACCATTGAGGGAAGGGAAGTGCTGCTTGTTACCACGCCGGTGTATTTGGAGGAGAAAAAAGGTAGGGGTCGGCTTTATCTTTGGGTGACGGACGGTGCACGTGTGCATGATGCTGGGCCGATATCCGATGCAGCTGATGACGCTGCTGCCAGTTCCCTGTTGTATAGCAGTGGGGGCGATCTGATTTCGCTGTACGAGAATAAGAGTGAGGGGTCATACGGTCTTGTTGCTGTGCACGTGACTACGGAGCTGGAGCGGATAAAGACTGTGGTGAAGAGGTGGCAGGAGTTGGATGAAGCCCTAAGAACGTGCAGACCCACTGCCACTATCGACCCGGTGAGAAGGGGCATGTGTATTCGTCCCATTCTTACTGACGGGCTTGTTGGCTATTTGTCTGGTCTGTCAACTGGGAGTGAGTGGATGGACGAGTACCTCTGCGTGAACGC
>NW_001849307.1:50584-59212 GCF_000209065.1 Trypanosoma cruzi | reverse complement strand
TAGTGGTGATGGCGGTCATCCACGACAGGCCGAAGAAACGCACCCCCATTCCTTTGATTCGTGTGGTGATGGATGACGAGGACAAGACGGTGCTATTTGGTGTGTTTTACACCCATGATGGGAGGTGGATGACTGTAATTCATGGTGGCGGTAGACAAATACTTTCAACAGGGTGGGACCCAGAAAAACCGTGTCAGGTGGTGCTGCGACACGACACGGGCCATTGGGATTTATACGTTAGCGCGAGGGTGGCTTACTTTGGCACCTACAAGGGGTCTCTTCTCCAAACAAACAGTATTTCACACATCCAATTCCACGGGGAGAGTGGGGAAGTTGCAGAGTCCAGCCATTTGTCACTCTTCAACGCCCGTTTCTATAACCGAAGACTCAATTCCAAGCATCTAAGATGGCTCATGGTCGGCGAGGCAGGCCCAAAATACGATGATGGCAGCTCTTATTCTGCGAGTGCGTCGGAGGAAGGAAGCAGAGGCGACAGCTCCATGCCCGCGGGTACGTCTGAAGGAGAAAGCATAGGTGACAGCTCCATGCCCGCGGGTACGTCTGAAGGAGGAAGCAGAGGCGACAGCTCCATGCCCGCGGGTACGTCTGAAGGAGGAAGCAGAGGCGACAGCTCCATGCCCGCGGGTACGTCTGAAGGAGGAAGCATAGGTGACATCTCCATGCCCGCGGGTACGTCTGAAGGAGAAAGCATAGGTGACAGCTCCATGCCTGCGGGTACGTCTGAAGGAGGAAGCAGAGGTGACAGCTCCATGCCCGCGGGTACGTCTGAAGGAGGAAGCAGAGGCGACAGCTCCATGCCCGCGGGTACGTCTGAAGGAGAAAGCATAGGTGACAGCTCCATGCCCGCGGGTACGTCTGAAGGAGGAAGCATAGGTGACAGCTCCATGCCCGCGGGTACGTCTGAAGGAGGAAGCATAGGTGACAGCTCCATGCCCGCGGGTACGTCTGAAGGAGGAAGCAGAGGCGACAGCTCCATGCCCGCGGGTACGTCTGAAGGAGGAAGCAGAGGCGACAGCTCCATGCCCGCGGGTACGTCTGAAGGAGAAAGCATAGGTGACAGCTCCATGCCCGCGGGTACGTCTGAAGGAGGAAGCATAGGTGACAGCTCCATGCCCGCGGGTACGTCTGAAGGAGGAAGCAGAGGTGACAGCTCCATGCCCGCGGGTACGTCTGAAGGAGGAAGCAGAGGTGACAGCTCCATGCCCGCGGGTACGTCTGAAGGAGAAAGCAGAGGTGACAGCTCCATGCCCGCGGGTACGTCTGAAGGAGGAAGCAGAGGCGACAGCTCCATGCCCGCGGGTACGTCTGAAGGAGAAAGCATAGGTGACAGCTCCATGCCCGCGGGTACGTCTGAAGGAGGAAGCAGAGGCGACAGCTCCATGCCCGCGGGTACGTCTGAAGGAGGAAGCAGAGGCGACAGCTCCATGCCCGCGGGTACGTCTGAAGGAGGAAGCATAGGTGACATCTCCATGCCCGCGGGTACGTCTGAAGGAGGAAGCATAGGTGACATCTCCATGCCTGCGGGTACGTCTGAAGGAGGAAGCATAGGTGACATCTCCATGCCCGCGGGTACGTCTGAAGGAGGAAGCAGAGGTGACAGCTCCATGCCCGCGGGTACGTCTGAAGGAGGAAGCATAGGCGACAGCTCCATGCCCGCGGGTACGTCTGAAGGAGAAAGCATAGGTGACAGCTCCATGCCCGCGGGTACGTCTGAAGGAGGAAGCATAGGCGACAGCTCCATGCCCGCGGGTACGTCTGAAGGAGGAAGCAGAGGCGACAGCTCCAATTCTGAAAGTTCATCGCGGAAGGAAAGTGAGGAGGTGAGCTTTGTGCATGAGAATGTGTCATGGGTGCTGTTACTTCTGCTGGGGCTTTGGGGTTTTGCGGCTCTTTACTGATATTGAAACGGCGTTGTTGCTGTCTCCAGCGGTACAGCGTATATTTACATGCTGATGCTTTTTGCGCATTTTATTGCTGTTCTTGGCGTGTTGATAAATTTTTTATTTTATTTTTGATCTTTTATTTTTGTATGTATGACTTTATATTAATTTAATTTATTATCATTATTATTTTTTTTTTTTGTACACCTTTTATATTTGTTATTATTATTTATTATTATTATTATTATTTTTGTGTTGATGTGTTTTTAATGCCTTTAATAATAATAAATAATAAATAATAAATAATAATTAGGTTTTACTGACTGATGCCGTCCAGAATTTATGATAGATGTTGTATGCGATCTGCATAACGCTGTGGATGAATGTCGAGGGGACAAACTTAAGAAAAAAAAAAAAAAAATAGGGCAGGTGGGTCGAGTGGTGCATGATGTTATGTAGTGAAATATAAATGAGGCGTGTTCATTATTGTGAAGGGGAGAGGGGGGGAATTGAAAACGACTTAAACTAATATATACGTACGTGTGTGTGTGTGTATGTATGCTCTCTCTCTCTCTCTGTGTGTGTGTGTGTATGCTCTCTCTCTCTCTGTGTGTGTGTGTGTGTATGCTCTCTCTCTCTCTGTGTGTGTGTATGCTCTCTCTCTCTCTCTCTGTGTGTGTTTATTTATTTATATGTGTCTTTATTCAGGCATAATACGAAGGTACTGCTGTGGGATATTGTATGGAAGATATTACATGACATTTGTTTTGTATTTATTGATTGTTTTTTTTTGTAAAATAATAATCATAAAAGTAATAATGATACCTATTATTATTACTATCATTATTATCCAATTTTTTACATTTAACGATCTGCGTGAAAATTGCGCTGAGTGCGAAGTTTTTTTTTTTTTTTTTTTTTTCTTTTCTTCCGTACTTTTTTCTTTATTTGTCTGCTGCTTGCGTTGTGCCATATACATCCATATATATATCTTTATATATTTTGAAATTTTTTTTTTTTTTTTTTTTTTGACCTCTACGGTATTTATGTGCATATTTGCTTCTTGGCATGGCCGCCTTTTCTTTTTTTTTGCCTTCACGTCCCTGCAGTCGTACAACTGCCCTCGCACGACACGTATAACGTTTTATTTTACGTGGATGGTCCTAACCTGCCGGCAATTGCATGTGGTTGCTGCGTTCTTCTGTGGCTGCGAAAGGGGAGCAATGAGAGGGCGGTGTGCATGAACTCATGGGACATGGCGTGACGCCGTTGGAGGGCCCCGTGAGGCGTCCGCGGTTTTACGGGGGAAGAAGAAAATTAACCCGCTGGAATAGCTGCCGCCGAGCCCGTTCTTGCTGGACGAGTTGAAGCGCGAGTACAGACACACGGACACCCGCACGGTTGCTGCGCCGTACTTCTTCCAGCACTGCGATGCCGCCGGCTGCAAGACTTTGCGGTGCCGCCACAAATACAAGGAGGAGAACAACATGCAGCGCATGGAGCACGTGTGTGTGTTGCGTGGCGGTGGCATGCCGTAGGCTATGGAAGAAGTGGATGACACGGAGCTGTTGGACTGCGGGAGGAGGTGGCGGACGCAGCGGGAGAGGATGACGGGCTACGCGTGCTGCAGGTGTGCGCGGCATGCCGGTGAGTTTTTCTAAAGAGGGAGTAGTAACGCTGACGGTAATAGTGACTATGAGGGTGTGAGGAAGGAGGCAATCGATCAGCACTCCTTTCATTGTTGTTGTTTTGGTGCGTGACTCTCATTGCTGGATGGGACGGTGCGTTGGCTGTGTGACTTGTCTCTCTTCTCTCTCACCTTTTGCTTTCACTCTGCGTTGACGGGGAGTTAGTTTGTGCTGAAGGCTGCACGCAAGTGACAGGAGTGATGGCGATGATGATGACTGGCCGTGTGCTGCTGGTGGTGTGTGCCCTCTGCGTGCTGTGGTGCGGTGCTGCAATGGTGATGGCGGAGGCCAATGTCGATAAAAGTACCGAAATGAAAAAAGATGAATCATTTGAAAGTTCAGAGCTTGTTGCTGGTATTGTTAGTGCTGAACAACATGTAACGCAGGATTCAGTCAGGGAAGTTTCCGAAAACGGTAAGCAGTCTTTGGGTGCACAAACGGGAAATGGCATCAACCAGGATAATGGTGGGATCATAGCATCACCAGCAAGCACAGTGAGAGGGGAAGAAGAAGAAGAAGAAGGGGAAACCGAAGAAATTGAGGAACTCACAAGTTCAATTGAAGGCGAAGAAACATCCCAATTAACATTGACGCAAGAAGGAGTACCACCACCATCGGAACCATTAACAACGACACTGAATGGAAACCCAGCAGGAACTTTAAATGCAACACCAGCGAAAGGACAGTCCAGCTCTGATGACGGCTCCGCCCAGGAAGAAGGACTCAAATCACCAACACTAAAAGCACCTGCAGCACCTGCAGCACCTGCAGCAGCGGCAGAGGCAACAACAACACAAACAAAAGATGAAAACCCCTTCCTTGCAGATGACCCTTTAGTGCAACATGTAGAAGCATCTCAACACGACATGGAGTCAAGAAGTGCCTCACGAAAAGAAGGATCCATCCCCACCACAGTCACCAAAACAGACGGACCAACAGAAGTTAACGCCGAATCAACTCCAACATCACCCTCAGCTTCCAAAGGTGCCATTACAAATGACGCTGACGAAGGAAATGAAGAAGGCATTCCAAAACATGATCAAGCACCTGATGGTGAAGCGACGAAAGAAGCACAACAAGGTGAAAATAAAGAAGAAAATGCAAATAAAACAGCAACTCTCGAAGCCGCAGCTATAACAAATGATACTGCGACTATTGGCGACAGTGACGGCAGCACTGCTGTCTCCCACTCCACCTCCCCTCTTTTGCTACTTCTTGTCGTTGCGTGTGCTTCTGCGGCTGCGGTGGTGGCCGCGTGAGAGTGAGTGAGAGAGCCGTGCACCGCCCGCACACACACTCGTCTTTCACTCACTCTCTGTGTGTGTCCCCTTGCATGGACTCTCGCCCTCACCTCATCCCACGAGGCACACACATAATGTGCCCATTGTATATACTGCATGCACACCCATGCAGGCCCGTTGGTGCTCTCTTTTGCACGACACGCACCGCTGCCGTCCTGCCTGGCTGCATGGGCGGAGCACCGTAACTGTTTCTGTTTTGTTTTTATTGCATTGAGTGGGCGACCTCTCACTCACTCTCTCTCTCTCTCTCTGTGTGTGTGTGTTTTGCTTTAAGGGAGCAAAGAGAGTGTGTGCGCTGGTCGCCCCATGCTTCGGCTTCCCGTCACGTGTGTGTTTTGAATCTCTGTTTGTGTTGTGGTTGAATGGGCGTATTTTCATTAACCATCATTTGTTTTCTTGTGTAGTGACGTTTGCGTTTCATTTTTCTTTTCAACCAATCAGTCTTTGTTGCCTCAGCAAGCCAGGAAATACCTTTCCAACAGTCACGCCGATGGTTCAGTGGCTCCTCGCCTCACCGTGCCCTGCAGCGCTGCCATTGCTGCTCATGATGTTGACTTTGATGTGTTGTTCCAGCGGGTGCTTTGCTGCCAGCCTGACGTACCATTGCACCTTTGACAAAGCGATGCGTGTCGACAGTACGAAGTTGATGCCGGTGGTGATGAAAAACGTGCCTTTGGGAACGGGAAGTACGTCGCAGACATACACCGTCATCGGGAGTAATGGATGGGCACCCATGCGTATCAATGTGTCCACAAATGACCTCTATAATAACAGGATGTATTGCAGCTCAGATCGTTCTTATGTGAGAAATTTATTGAAAGGCTATCCCGAGTGTCAGGGCAATGCTCTTTCCAGTAATAAGAGGAAAATCCTCATCGACAAGGTTGTCCCTGCAGCTGTCAAACTGCATGCGGATCGTCTGCTCGTCCAGCCACTGGAGGGTCCGTTGATTGTGCCCCAATTTGCCGCGGGCAGTTTTTGCAGTCGTTTCACTGTGCCTGATGAGCATCGTTCCACTGGTGTTGTCAATTCTGACATGGTGCTGTACGTGGCTGCGGCGCCTGGTGGTGTGTGGGCACTGCCGTGCGCCACGCTGGAGGATGGCCGTCCAGTCGTTGGCGTCATGAACATTGCCCCGGCCGTTTTATTTTGCGGAGGCATCGCCACCCGCATCGCCGCGCACCTGTTGGCCCATGCTTTCGGGTTCACCTACCCGCACATGGCCAGCCGCAGCATGGTGAGGAATGTTACCGGTGTGCGTGGCGGGCGCTGTCGGTGGTGGTGAACTCGACGAATGCCGCGATAGCTGCGAGGGAGCACTACGACTGCGATGACATTTATGGCATGGAGCTACAAGATCAAAATGGGGACGGGAGGACGCTGGAGTCGCACTGGTCACAGCACCACGCGAAGGATGAGTGGATGGCACCGATTGGAGGTGCCGGCTACTACACGGAGCTGACGCTGGCTGCATTTGCTGACCTGGGCTACTTCAAGGTGAACTGGAGGATGGCGGAGCCGATGGGTTGGGGCAAGAAGTCGGGCTGTGAGCTGCTGCAGAAGAGGTGCTCCGAACTGAACCTGAGTAAATATTCCCACATGTTCTGCAACATAAACGATGGTGTCAAACGCTGCGCGTCGGATCGGTATTCCCATGGTTGGTGTTGGCGGAGTATCGTTGAATTGTCAAAAAAGCACTCAATGGACAGTTGCCCCATCACTGATCCCGCACTGGACGTGAGGGATATTGAGGGTGTTATTTGGAGGGAAGAATATTTGTCTGCGATGCCCGGGGATGAGCCCTCTTCGTGGTGTCTGGACACGCTTCCCACCAACACGACAGATGCGAGGTACCCGGAGTATACGTATCTGAGTGCTGCCATGCATGCGGAACTGAAGTGTCTTGGCATGCAAGTGTATCTGAAAGTTTCCGAAAAGCGTAACGTCGATTGGACTCCATGCGCGGGCGGGGCGACGATTACGTGGGACACACCACCCTACGATAATGAAAGCGTCATTTGCCCTAACTACGCGGAGTTGTGCACAATATCCGCCACCGGCGGCAGTGTACTTCCCGCGTTTCGGTGGGACGGCAAAAGAGAGGGTGTGGAGCAGGACGGTACGCCCGGAATTCTTGAAACAAAGTTCACCAGAGACGCCCGTCCCTGTTGCAGAGAGTATTGGATCCGGCCGTGGCACCGAATCGCAGGATGTTGACTCAGCTGCTCTTCAGTCGAAGCCATTGCCACAGGGAGACGCCGAGGCTGCCGTGGCGCAACACGACCACCAAGCGGGAAACAATACCAGCACTCCAACAGGCAGTGAGAGGGAAGCAGCACCAGCCATCTCTGGCGAAAACAACAATTCGCCTACGGCCGCTGTTGCAGGAGCAGGTGAATTTGGGACAACGCACAGCGAGGATTTTTTCACTACGGAAGTGGAAAGCTCGATGGGGGAGGAAGAACAATCCGCGCCGGAGGAGGGAGCAAACCCAGCAACCCTGCAGCCAAGGGAGACCGCTGGAGATGGGGATGCGCAGCCAGTACAAGAAAGCATGGCGCCTCTGGCTGGAAGTGAGGGATTTCTGCCCAAACAAAGCGAGGCTCCTGTTTCAGAAAATAACCACTCCGAATCCGGGAGCGGCGCGAGCCAAGAGGACCGCCTCGCCCTGCTCAACGACGCGAAATTGATACTGCGTGATTTGAATGTCGACAGCACTGCGCGTGTGTGCGTGTCTCGGGTGTCGATGCTTCTTCTTCTGGGACTGTGTGGAGCTCTGGCGGTCTTGTGAGGCAACGAGTGTTGAATTGCGACTCCTCACGGAGAATAAATGCCGCTTTTCTTGCGGTTTTTGATTTTTTCTTTAATGTTTTTTTTCTTTTTAAAAATTTTTTCCACTTTTTCAGTTTTTCTTGGTGTTTTTTCGAATACTCAGTTTTTTTTTTTTTATGGCCGTTTGCTACAATCCGTTATGAGTGACGTGTTTCTGACTTTTGTTTCCCTTTTTTTGGCCACTCGCGGTGCCGGCGTCACTGCTGCGCGTCCGGCGGACTGCAGA
The DNA here is from genome assembly GCF_000209065.1 of Trypanosoma cruzi. Classification (NCBI taxonomy): domain Eukaryota; phylum Euglenozoa; class Kinetoplastea; order Trypanosomatida; family Trypanosomatidae; genus Trypanosoma; species Trypanosoma cruzi. The sequence goes on along the minus strand of NW_001849307.1, from coordinate 51,264 downwards.
AAACGAGGAGTGGAGGAGCAGGCCGGATGCCGCATGGAATATAAGGGATTTTGTGTGGGCTGGTGGGAGAGTATAACTTCTTTTTTTTTTGTTTTTCGTTTGTGCAGGGAATATGCATACGCCCCCGATCGTCCTGTGTTGCATGGCACATGAAAGTCCTGCCGAATCAATTTTTCTTTTGGTTTTGTTTCCCAGGATTAATGACGGACTCTCACCCTTTTTTTCGTTTTGATTTCTTAAATCCCTGCGGCTTCTTTCCGTTTTTGCCGTGTCTACTGTCACTGAGTGCTTCCGTTTTATGTTTATTACCGCTGTCTGTGCTGCTGGCATGTCTCCATTTCTTTTCTTTCTTTTCTGCTAGAGGCATCGATGGTCCGCGACGACGATGGTTTGTGCTCCCCTCTGCGATGGCACGGGGGTGACTGGGCGCCGGCCTGCTGAGTGCACTCGGAGAGGAGCGGATGGTGTGCGCCGTGCCTCACTGTGAGTGTGGAACACTAATCCGTCGGGGAGAAGTAAAGGGCTGCGGTATGTACTTGGATTCGCTTATTCCCTCTTGTCGCGGTTGTGTGTGTGCTGCGCGCATTGCTTTTTGTTGCGGTGCGACGTGGGAGGCGTGGCTTCTGCGTGTTTCTTCTTGCATGCGCTGAGCGGCGGACTTCTCTTCCCCATGACACCGC